>NC_073351.2:3135000-3435000 GCF_027580225.2 Misgurnus anguillicaudatus
GGCAGGATGGCGGCCATTTTGGGAACAGGCAGGGTGGCGGCCATTTTAGGAGCAAGCATGGTTTGTACAGGTGTGGGTAGAACAGGCATGACATGGCTTGGTGGTTTGTGTACATTCTCTGGAGGTGTATCCGCAACACCCACAGTGAATGGTGAGCCACACAATAGCAGGGCAAAGTCAATATAACTCTCCAGGGACCAGGCAGACATATCATGGGGCATACACAAGCGCGGCCATTCATCAAGAGCATTGTAGAAAACTGGTTTTAAAGTGTCCTCATCAAAATGTACTTGGTTACTCAATTCCAAAAAGTCACTTACATATTCCTCAATAGGCCGGTGGTTCTGACGGAGTGCAAGCAGTGCAAAAACAGGTTTCATGGTGCTGGTGGGAGATTACTGACCTTCGCTGGATTCCGGGTTATGGCTGATTATTCTGTAACGGGTGGTGTGCTTTAAAGAAAGCGATGAAGAGGAGAATCCATGTGCTAAAGGTGTTTATTAGTAAAATCCCAATAAGGGCCAGCAAACAAATCCAAACAGGGTAAATCCACAATCGTAATCCAGAGACAGGCAAAATATATCAGGGCAGGCGGCAAACAGGCATTAAATCCAAAATACAGGCAGAAGTCAAAAACAGGCAGATGCAGGTAACAGGGTAACAGATAAACAGAATAACAGAATAACAGAATCAGAATCAGAATACAGGCAGATACAAACAGGATGGCGATGTAATAATCAGCCAGGAGCAGGTGAACAGGATGTGACTTATATACAGACAGACAGGAAGTGTGAACTGTGACATGGCATGATGAATATCAAAATAAAAGTCAGAACAGAGCAGGGTATCAAAATAAAAGTCCAAAATACAAAAATACACAGAACACAAGTAAACACAGAACAAAACCATTACAAAAAGAGATGTTTTGTCTTAGATGAAATAAAAATTGAAAGCCATGATGAAAGGGACTTAATTTTTTTCCTCAAAGAAAAACAAAGAATCATAAATGGATGCAAACTAATTCAACTTCCAATTGTTGTCTTTAGTAAATGTAGCTTTTGTATAAAGTCAAAAGAGACCTTGTAGTCAGTGGGGAGTTACTTGTAGTGTTTGTTTTGTGTGTGTGTGTGTGTGTGTGTGTGTGTGTGTGTGTGTGTGCGTGCAGGGCTGGACTGGGACAAAAAATTGGCCCTGGCATTTTGCCCCAGACCGGCCCACTACATAGGATCACAAATCTTTGTGCAACCTTGACTACCAACTCCATATAATGATTAAGTAGAAAAGTATAAGAGCTGACACGTGACATTACAAAAATGTAACGCTTTGCAGGTTTTAAAAATAATAGTATTAGTCAGTGAGTGCACAATGTTTAAACTAACCATTCCGAACACCTGATTACACTGAGACCTGATAAATGTTACAATGAAGTCGCAGTCTCGCCGCTGAGCCATAAGTCCCATAACAGTGTGTGCAGAATATTTTGATAACTTTTTTTCCTGAACACCTTTTACCAATTCCAAACCACAGTAATTTTAATAACTAACATTAAGTTTGTATATATCTTTTCCTTTCATCCTATTTTATGCCATTGCTGCCCATATCTAGCCTGACGTTGCCATACTCAATTCTAGTCAGAATTTGAGTCTGATACCGCTCCATTGAGCTATAATTATGAGGCGTGTCTCAACCGAAAAATGCCTCTGCACTCAATTGGATAGACCTACGACCAATCAGAGCAACCGAGTGTGTAACGTATGTTGAAATTACGTCTTTGCAGCCTGACCGAACTGGTAGTTATTCGCTACAATGACACTAACATTGTGATTATACCGAGTTAGCGAATGTACATCAACACCTATTATGTTTACAACATTTCGTTTATATCACAACATGAAGTATTTACTAAGTCATAGAGTAAGACTATCTCTTACCATTTGTACGTTAGGCGAACTTCATCCACGGCGATAGCCATTATGTTTGCTTGAAAATATTGGAGCCTAGCATGTCCCTCCACTTATTTAGCAACCACGATTCCGGGCTTCCGAAAAGAAGCTGGCAACGACCGCTAATTATATCCATCTCGTCGTGCACACTGAGTTGCATCGCCGTGATAACGTTAGCCATTTCAGTTGCGACCAACTTTTGCCGAATAGGACATCAACAAATGCCCTGCTCGCGTTTCTCTGTTCCTCTTTTAAAATCAATGCTCTGTCGATATCTTTTAGTACAGACTCAATGTCAGAATCCACACATCTGAACTCTACAGCGGCAGCCATTCAACACACGCGTTCTTTGGTGACGTGGTTCATTACGTTACTGTTGATTATCTGTCCATCATCGTATAAAGCCCGCCCTGACAATTTGATTGGTTCGACCAGCATTTGTCCTAAAATAGTAGCTCCTCAACGCAGAAACCCCAGACCCATCTTCCCGTTTACAAAATCTTGTGGGCGGGGCTAAGATGGGCTGGCACCCAGGCTAGCCCATATCAGGATTTCTTGTGTAATGGTTACACCTCAATTTTGCAATTTTCATGCATGGCATCTTTCTTATGGACATCAAAAAATGAATTTCCAGTGTGCGTGTTAAACATTTTTGGCCCATTTTAAATGTTAAAGAAAACTTGCCTAATAATTCTGCACACTTGAATATAAGGTGCTTTTTTCTCCAGCCAGTCATCATTAACAATAATGTATTACTTATAAATGCCTTATTTATTAAATGAATGGTAGTTATTAAGATTAATTTGGTTTGGAATTAGTAAAATATGTTTGATAAAAACTGTGATCAAAAGTTTGATGTAGCTACCTAATTATTCTGCCCACACTGTATTTTGTTGCAGTGTAATCACTGTCATTTTGCAAACAGCCATTAGTCTATCACTAATATTGTGTGATTAGTGTTTTTGACTGCGTTTTGTCAAGAGGATATCTAACAACAGTGTTTTAAAAGCAGTTCTGCTTACCGCACGTCAACTTGCTTCTCAGACGTCTTTTATTTTGACAGACGCACACTAACGCTGCATGCTTCATAAAATGCCCTAAAAGTTGTGATTGGGCTAGTCAAATGGCAAATAAAAAAGAACCAATGGGCTGCTGATTAGGTGTCTCCTGGGCCGGTCTGTCCGAAAAAAAAACCCATCTTACGCTAACTTTTCTGAAAAAATGCAGCACATTGTAACCGCGCCTTTATGCACCATTAATGAACACTGTAACCGCGCCTTTTAGCGCCATTAATGAATTACATTAAAACAAATAAGAAACAAAGAAAGAAAGCAACGTTCTGCGTTGCGCGATGTACAAGTGTTATAGGCTGGTCAGACAAAAGTAGTGTGAGATGTATGATAAGTCTGTATGATACTCGCTCTCCGTTTCTTGTGTCAGATCATCGCTCTGTCTATCTGACACAAGAAACAGAGGGGTGGAGGTTGTTAAGAGATGATTGGGCCAAACCAGTGTCAGTATTGAAAATGTACCAATGGGCTGCTGTCCATGCTTTATGGGCCGGTCGTTGGCCAAAAAAAAAATCATATTATATTCACCGGCCCCCAAGGACGTCGGTCCACCGGGCATTTGCCCGGTATGCCAGATTACCAGTCCAGCCCTGTGTGTGTGTGTGTGTGTGTGTGTGTGTACAGTCAGGTCCATCTACAGGTGCTGGTCATATAATTAGAATCACCAAAAAGTTGGTTTATTTCACTAATTCCATTAAAAAAGTGAAACTTGTATATTATTTTCATTCATTACACACAGACTGATATATTTAGAATGTTTATTTTTTTAATTTTGATCATTATAACTGACAACTAAGGAAAATCCCAAATTCAGTATCTCAGAAAATTAGAATATTTAAGACTAATACAAAGAAAGTATTTTTAGAAATCTGGGCCAACTGAAAAGTATGAACATGAAAAGTATGAGCATGTACAGCACTCAATACTTAGTTGGGGCTCCTTTTGCCTGAATTACTGCAGCAATGCGGTGTGGCATGGAGTCGATCAGTCTGTGGCACTCCTAAGGTGTCATGAAAGCCCAGGTTGCTCTGATAGTGGCCTTCAGCTCTTTTGTATTGTTGGGTCTGGGGTATCGCATCTTCCTCTTCACCAGGGACGTCGTTAGGCCTATTTTAGGGGGGCTGAAGCTACCCCAAAATGTTCCTAAGCCCCCCTAAATGATTATAAGAACAACAATAAAATTTGATTTATAAAAAACCGTATCCTCATTAATATTTAGACTCAACAAATGTTATATATCCAGCTACAAAAAAAACCATCTGACAAGTCGGACAGAATACGCTAGATGTCGAACGTCAAGTGACCAAACCGGAAAATGGCGATCGCTTCCGGTTGCCTGTATGTGCTATTGTAGCTTGTTATTACAAATTGTGCTCCATACTCCAATCCAGTAGGTGGCGGAAAATGCACCTTTAGTTGGTTTGCCAACCGCCATTAAACACCAGAAGAAGAAGAAGCTTGTTATTGTCACAAGGTGACGATCTTTTTTTCTTTGGGGCGGAACCAAAATTATGGAAGTTTGGTTCCGCCCGGAAGTGTTTCCGCCCGGACCGGAAAAGACGAACACCGGACTTCCATTAAGCGCCGCGATCGGGAAAATCGTCGAATTCGATGCACCTGTACCTAGTTGGGAACAGCGGTTAGTGATTGGAAGATACGCTGAACAAGGCAGTACTTAAGGCCAAGTTTATTCACAGTCTGGAGACCTTTTGGGTGTGTGTGGAAGCGCTGTGTTGTGGCCGCTGGTGCGCTGTTTGTGGCTGTCTAACTCTCTCTCTCTCTCTCAGGCTGGAACTGTTGATTGGGAAGTCATCGCGAACCTTAAAGGTTGTGAGGAGAACGAACACATGACGGATTGAGACGAAGTGAAAAAGGGGATTTAAAACGGCATTGCTGTGAGTACCTAGATCTAGCTGAAAGTATCTTGTGTATTAACCTGGCTTATGTTAACTCCCTCCAGGAGAAGGAGGACGGCCCTACCCCTAACAGAGTGTGGTGGGTGAGCCGAGGAAATACTTACCGAAGCAGACACAAGAACGACATCACTAGCTGGGCCGCATATTTCCATTGCCAACTCTGAACTAAGCGAGGTGAAGGAAGACGGGCGTCTTTTTCGTACACTTGGAGTGGTGGGTGAGTCTTTGTGCTGTGGAAACCTTTATTTTTGACGTGGTGCTGTATATTGCCGTGGGTTGCGGTGTATTGCTGTGTGTCTTGTCAGATTAACCCCCGCCTTCACGCACTTCGTCGAGAGAAGACAAAGAGGCTGCTGGCTTTAGCTCATTTCAGTACAGCATACGTTGTGAGCGTGCTTCGGGCCTCCAGAAATAGTACGGTGCCCAGAAGCGATTTTCCCCCGTCTAGACATCGGGCGGATGTGAAGAGTGGCGGTGAAGAGCCGAGGAAACAGCAGAGGTGTGAGTACGATTTGGGGCTATTATTATTGACGTTTTCGATTGCATAAACATTGTTGTTGCAGAGAGAGAGGTGACGTAATTCCATCGTCCCGTGGCCTCTACAAAGGGGCGCCCCTGTCCAGAGTTCGAACGCCGACGGTAATGAGGAAAGGGCAGCGCTCGGCCCGGTGAGACGTTGGGATATTCCACCCCTCTGCCACCATCTAGCGGTCGTGAGGGTTCGCCCCCGACGCCACCTAGGAACTACCTACCCCATCGCACGTCGCGCCGACTGCTGTAAGTCCGCCACTGCTGCCTGTGTGCCTATTAATCTCTTAAGCTGTCGATCCATAGAGACGGAGCATCCACTGTATCCGGTAGACTTGTGGGGAAGAACCTGAGGAGAAACCGAGCAAAAACCTGTACTTACGGTACGCTGAGTCCAGTCGAGAGGTGAGAGCCATCTTAAAGCAAACTAACTGTGCTTCTGTGTCCAAGTCGATACCTGTGGAGAGAAGGAAAGGAGTAGTGAGTAACCTGACGAAAATTGTGAGCCTCCCCGAGGAAGATTCAGGTACGCGACCAATATAATAATCCCCCACACTCATACTGGTTCTGATTCTGCCTCAAGGAGGAAGAAGGAGCGCGCCACGGATTATTAAGGCCAGGCCGGAGCCTGAGTCCCACATCCCGGACCCCCGTTGGCCCCTTGCTTCCCGTCATCCCCCGGCTGAGGCCCACCTGGAGGGCAGAGCTAGATTTAGTTTTAATCCCCCTTTCCCCATTCCCCAAGACATTTTAAATATTTAAATTCAATAAAGATTGTTTTATACTTACCTGTTCTCGTGTTGTTTGGTCATTGGGTTGGCTTTGGGGACCTCCTCGAGGTGGAAGTTGAGAAGGGGCGGGGCTTTAGCCTAGAACAGCCAGCCCCTGGCCGTGACAGATTTTGGCGTAGTCGGCAGGATTCCACCTCGAGTTGAGTAACCAGGGTCGCCCAATGACCGACAACACGGGGCCCGCAGCCCAACCCCGTGCTATGCCCGTCTTTATGGGCAGCCCGTGGATACAAAAGTATGGAGGGACAGAGTCGGAGGTACGATTAGCAGAATGGAAAGCCCAGCTAGAATATTTGGCCGACTTGCAGGGCCTCAGTGCAGCCCAGCGGCTCCAATTTGTACTAAATTCCCTGGATGGAGAAGCGCGAAGAGAAGTGCAAGCCGCCCCTGAAGCTGTCCGTGCCACCGCCCAATCAGTATTCCAGTTCCTTACCGAGCAATATGGCGACCACACCCCCGTAGCCGTCCTCCGCTCCCAATTTTTTAATTGCAAGCAAGGTCCCCGCCAACCAATTCGAGCTTTCGCCCTGAGGCTGCGAGAGCAGTTTACACGACTGCAGGCCCGTCGCGATCACAGGCTGGGAGACGGGGAAGCCTTACTGCATGATCAATTTCTGTTGGGGATGAAGGAAGGCCCGGTGAGACAGAGCCTACGAGTGCAGTTTAGGAGAGATCCAGGCCTCACGTTCGAAGACCTGAGAAAGGAGGCGCTAGCTCTAGAAGGCGACGAGACTGAGTTGGGTGAGCCCCCAGTGTGTGCGGTGGTCAGCGAAGCGACGTCGGCGCAACCGGAGGGCCCTGACTGGAAACAAATGTTGAGGGCTGAACTTCTGAAAGATGTCCGGGACCAGATGTCGGAGTTATCTAAAACCCTCCTAGGGGAGTTGCGCCAGGGACGAGTGCGGGAGGAGCCGAGGCAGGCACCCCAAGAACGAGTGTATTCCGAGAGGGGCCGAGAGCCCCCTGGACGTGCGGACCACTTTAATCGGCCCCGTTTTGAATGGGACGAACAGGGGAGACCAATTTGCAACCGTTGCAGAAAACCAGGCCATTATAGTCGCCAGTGTGGGCCCCGCAGAGCATCTGAGGGGGGTTTTTAAGTCGACCGGCCACAGTGGGTCGTGTGGCCGGGACCCCTCGAGAAGACCCTAGAAGAGGAAATGGCTCTAGGAGCCAGATGGTCGGGCATAGCCCGACGGCGGAGGTAAGAGTGTGTGGCAAGACGGTTTCGTGCCTGGTGGATACGGGCTCGCAAGCTACGCTGTTTGCCGAGAGCCTTTCCCGAGAAGTGTTTGGTAAACAAGGGACGCATGGAGCGGAGGCCCCCTGGTTGACCCTGAAGGGCGCAAACGGCCTTGAGATCCCCTACCTCGGCTACTTACTGACGGACCTGGAAGTTCGAGGGGTGGTGGTCCCCCAGAAAGGTGTGATCATTGTGCAGGACAAATGTTTAGGTACACATCGAGCTCTATTGGGCATGAATGTCCTTTCCGAATGTTGGGAGGAATTGTTTCGGGCTAGGCCGGGCCCAAAGATATCACCTGCTGAGAGACCCAAGTGGGAACGTGTGGTGGCTGATTGCCAACGAGTACAGATGACACAGGCCCGTAAGGATCGTGAGGAAGTAGGAACTTGGGCCGGAGGAGTGGGTGCTGGTCGAACCCCACGTGGATTGCCCACAAGTAGAGGTAGCACGGGGCTTGGCGACGGTCCACCGTGGGAAAGTCCCTGTGAGAGTGCGGAACGAACACCCATACGCGGTGCACTTGCATCGACACCAACGGTTGGCCTGGTTGACGGTGGTCGCGCCCCACCAGGTGAGGGAGGAGAGAGACAGGCTTTCGTCAGGTGTGCCCCACTGTCATCGAGGTGGCCCTGACACAGGTGGATGCCCCGACAGAAAGTACTGGACAGGGTGTGCCGACCCACCTGGGAGGCGAGTCATTACAGGGAGAGAGCCTAGAACGGGCACAGACACAAAAATTGCAGGCACTCCTTCGGAGGTGGCAACATGTGTTCGCAACGCACGATGAAGATTATGGGTGCACCAAGGTGGTGGAACATCACATCCCCACTGGGAACGCTGGACCTAGCAGGGAGAGATATCGACCGATCCCACCTACCTTGTATACGGAAGTACGCACTCTTCTGCAGGGCATGCTGGGGCAAGGCATTGTCAGAGAGAGTAGTAGCCCGTGGGCGGCACCCATTGTGCTCGTACAGAAGAAGACAGGGGCATGGAGATTCTGTGTGGATTACCGTAAGCTCAACCTAGTGACAAAGAAGGATGCGTTTCCCCTACCACGGATTGAAGACTCTCTTGCTGGCCTCACGCGGTCGGCATGGTATTCCACTCTGGATTTGGCCAGTGGCTACTGGCAGGTGAAGGTGGCCAAAGCAGATCGAGAGAAGACCGCTTTTACGACCCCCTTCTGATTATTTGAGTGGGATCGGATGCCCTTCGGGCTTTGTTACGCTCCGGCCACTTTCCAGCGCCTGATGCAGCGGTGTCTTGGAGGTCAGTTGATGAATTCAGTTTTGGTGTATTTGGATGATGTAATTGTCTATTCCCCAGATTTTGATTCTCACCTCCGGCACCTTGAGAAAGTCTTTCGGGCCATGGAGAAGTATGGCCTGAAGCTGCAGCCCGACAAATGCCACCTGCTGCGACGGGAAGTCCATTTCCTGGGTCATGTGGTCAGTGCAGCAGGGGTGGCCGTGGACCCGGGGAAAGTGTCTGCAGTGAAAGAGTGGAATGCACCAACGACGGTGAGGCAAGTGCGATCCTTTCTAGGGTTTGTGGGCTATTATAGACGGTTTATAAAGGACTTCTCCAAGATTGCTAAACCCTAATTCCTTAACCAGTTACTAGTCGGCACAGGCCGAAACCGAGGTCGTGGGTCACCCACCATTGATTGGGACGCTGGCTGCGAGGCAGCTTTTCAAAAGTTGAAGCAGGAACTATTACAGGCCCCCATTCTAGCATATGCTGACTTTACTAAGCCTTTCGTCTTATACACAGATGCCAGCAACCTCGGACTGGGGGCGGTGTTGGCCCAACGGCAGGAGGGAGCGGAGCGAGTTATCGCTTATGCAAGTCGGAGCCTCCACCCAGCTGAGAGAAACGATGCGAACTACAGCTCCTTTAAATTAGAACTATTGGCGTTGAAGTGGGCTGTAAGCGAGAAGTATAAGGATTACCTATGGGGTGCCAAGGTAACTGTGATAACTGACAATAACCCATTAGTACATTTACAGACGGCGAAGCTGGGTGCCGTGGAGCAGCGGTGGGTGGCCCAACTAGCCAACTATGACCTCCAAATCCAGTATCGCCCTGGGCGAGAGCACACGAATGCAGATGTGCTCTCCAGGTTGCAGGAGACAGAAGGCCTAAGGGGCCGGGCCGATCCTGAAGCGGTCAGCCGTGAGGAAGGATACATGGTGGGAGTAGTGGATGCGCCAGGGAGCCGACAGGAGGCCGTGCCAGAGAACTGGGGGTGGGATCCCCGGCGGTGGACGGAGAGACAGGCCCAGGACCGGGACGTATGCCAGGTGCGAGAGTGGGTAGAGCAAGGTCGACGGCCGACACCGGCTGAGCGAGTAGCCCAGACTGATGCTGGAAGGCGGCTGTTGGGACAATGGGACAAGCTGGAGCTGCAAGAAGGAGTGTTGTGTAGGAGGATCAATGACCCAAAACTAGGGAAGGAGGTGCGCCAGATCGTGGTGCCCACAGACCAGGTGACAGCATTAGTTGCAGCATATCACGATCAGTTGGGACATCAGGGCCAAGAGAGAACCGTATCCCTGCTGCGCAGGTTTTTCTACTGGCCGGGGCTGGAAGCCTCGGTACACAAGCTGATCCAAGCCTGCCCCAGGTGTCTATTGTTCAAGTCTAGGCGAGAGGCCCGAGCACCCATGGTGCCCATCCACGCAAAAGCCCCCCTTCATATCATGGCGATGGACTTCCTGACACTGGGCCGGCCCCAAGATCGATACCAGAACATCCTGGTAATTACAGACTTGTTTACCAAGAACGCTTGGGCTGTCCCTACACTCGACCAGACAGCAAACACCACCGCCACAGCTCTCTGGCGGGCCGTTTTTCAGACATTTGGGTGTCCAGAGTTTTTACACTCCGACCAAGGGGCCAACTTTGAATCCAGAGTGATCCGGGAATTATGTCAGTTGTACGGTTGCACGAAAACCCATACAACGTCTTACCATCCCCAAGGCAACGGTAGTTGCGAAAGATTCAACCAGACCCTATTGGGGCTATTAGGGACCTTGGACCAACGGCAGCAGAGCGACTTACCGAATCTTCTCCAAGCATACAATAATAGTATACACAGTACGACGGGGTATGCCCCGACCTATCTGATGTTTGGCAGGCACGTGCGTATGCCCATTGACCTGGTCTTGGGAGTTGCAGCAGATCAGGAAGAAGGGAGTGTGACCGAGTGGGTGGGGCGCCACCATCAACGATTACACTATGCCTATGAACAGGTGTCGAGGAAGATACGGACGACAGGAGCAAGGAACAAGCGGCTGTATGACCGAACTGCCCGAGAGGCCCCCCTGTTGCCAGGTGAGAGGGTTGTGGTGCAGGACAATCGTCGGCAAGGGAAGGGGAAGTTGAGCGACCGATGGGAGTCCATCCCCTATGTGGTCTGTAGGCAGCAAAGACCGGGACAGCCGGTGTACACCATCCGGCCCCAGGGCAAGTCTGGTCCAGAGCGGGTGGTGCACCGTAATATGGTCCGCCCCTGCCCTAACTACTACGAAGCCGTGGAAGAAACACCCACGGAGCCTGTACCGGCGGCCCCCTGGATTGGAGGGTGGGCTGTGGTACCAGGAAGACCCGTGGTAGCGCCACCCCCGGTTGCCCCGAGAGAACCAGAAGCGGACCCTGAACAGGCCGAGCCCGACTCACCCCTACGGCGTTCCCAGCGGGAGAACCGAGGCCGACCCCCCACTCGTTATGGTGAGTGGACGACCCGAAGGCGTTCTAGGGACTAGAACGCATTGGCGGGGAAGGATGTCACAAGGTGACGATCTTTTTTTCTTTGGGGCGGAACCAAAATTATGGAAGTTTGGTTCCGCCCGAAAGTGTTTCCGCCCGGACCGGAAAAGACGAACACTGGACTTCCAGTAAGCGCCGCGAGCGGGAAAATCGGCGAATTCAATGCACCTGTGCCTAGTTGGGAACAGCGGTTAGTGATTGGAAGATACGCTGAACAAGGCAGTACTTAAGGCCAAGTTTATTCACAGTCTAGGGACCTTTTGGGTGTGTGTGGAAGCGCTGTGTTGTGGCCGCTGGTGCGCTGTTTGTGGCTGTCTAACTCTCTCTCTCTCTCTCAGGCTGGAACTGTTGATTGGGAAGTCATCGCGAACCTTAAAGGTTGTGAGGAGAACGAACACATGACGGATTGAGACGAAGTGAAATAGGGGATTTAAAACGGCATCGCTGTGAGTACCTAGATCTAGCTGAAAGTATCTTGTGTATTGACCTGGCTTATGTTAACTCCCTCCAGGAGAAGGAGGACGGCCCTACCCCTAACAGAGCGTGGTGGGTGAGCTGAGGAAATACTTACCGAAGCAGACACAACAACGACATCACTAGCTGGGCCGCATATTTCCATCGCCAACTCTGAACTAAGCGAGGTGAAGGAAGACGGGCGTCTTTTTCGTACACTTGGAGTGGTGGGTTAGTCTTTGTGCTGTGGAAACGTTTATTTTTGACGTGGTGCTGTATATTGCCGTGGGTTGCGGTGTATGGCTGTGTGTCTTGTCAGATTAACCCCCGCCTTCACGCACTTCGTTGAGAGAAGACAAAGAGGCTGCTGGCTTTAGCTCAGTTCAGTACAGCATACGTTGTGAGCGTGCTTCGGGCCTCCAGAAATAGTACGGTGCCCAGAAGCGATTTTCCCCCGTCTAGACATCGGGCGGATGTGAAGAGTGGCGGTGAAGAGCCGAGGAAACAGCAGAGGTGTGAGTACGATTTGGGGCTATTATTATTGACGTTTTCGATTGCATAAACATTGTTGTTGCAGAGAGAGAGGTGACGTAATTCCATCGTCCCGTGGCCTCTACAAAGGGGCGCCCCTGTCCAGAGTTCGAACGCCGACGGTAATGAGGAAAGGGCAGCGCTCGGCCCGGTGAGACGTTGGGATATTCCACCCCTCTGCCACCATCTAGTGGTCGTGAGGGTTCGCCCCCGACGCCACCTAGGAACTACCTACCCCATCGCATGTCATGCCGACTGCTGTAAGTCCGCCACTGCTGCCTGTGTGCCTATTAATCTCTTAAGCTGTCGATCCATAGAGACGGAGCATCCACTGTATCCGGTAGACTTGTGAGGAAGAACCTGAGGAGAAACCGAGCAAAACCTGTACTTACGGTACGCTGAGTCCAGTCGAGAGGTGAGAGCCATCTTAAAGCAAACTAACTGTGCTTCTGTGTCCAAGCCGATACCTGTGGAGAGAAGAGGAGAGAGAGTGAATATTCTGAGGAGAAACCGAGCAAAAACCTGTACTTACGGTACGCTGAGTCCAGTCGAGAGGTGAGAGCCATCTTAAAGCAAACTAACTGTGCTTCTGTGTCCAAGCCGATACCTGTGGAGAGAAGAAGAGAGAGAGTGAATATTCTGAGAAGAAACCGAGCAAAAACCTGTACTTACGGTAAGCTGAGTCCAGTCGAGATGTGAGAGCCATCTTAAAGCAAACTAACTGTGCTTCTGTGTCCAAGTTGATACCTGTGGAGAGAAGGAAAGGAGTAGTGAGTAACCTGACGAAAATTGTGTAACTACAAGGGAGAGCCTCCCCGAGGAAGATTCAGGTATGCGACCAATATAATAATCCCCCACACTCATACTGGTTCTGATTCTGCCTCCGTATTATTAAGGCCAGGCCGGAGCCTGAGTCCCACGTCCCGGACCCCCGTTGGCCCCTTGCTTCCTGTCATCCCCCGGCTGAGGCCCACCTGGAGGGCAGAGCTAGATTTAGTTTTAATCCCCCTTTCCCCATTCCCCAAGACATTTTAAATATTTAAATTCAATAAAGATTGTTTTATACTTACCTGTTCTCGTGTTGTTTGGTCATTGGGTTGGCTTTGGGGACCTCCTCGAGGTGGAAGTTGAGAAGGGGCGTGGCTTTAGCCTAGAACAGCCAGCCCCTGGCCGTGACATTATTACACAATACACACACACACAAACTGATACTGATAGTACGCACGCTAATGGTGAAATAAAGATTGGTAAGTGTCGTGATACGGAGGAGTGAAATTGTAAGTTGTTTTTAATTACCTGCTGGCTGCTTACCTTTAGCTACGTTTTCTTGAGGTAAAGGAATGGGAATATTTTGGTTTGCTATGTCATGAAAAACTTTAGTCTTGCACAAGCAAAATACAAGAAATTGTTAACTTAGCAATCTAATCACAACTCTTTATTCTTTGCCAACAATATAGGCCTAATAATCTTTAAAATAAAATATCTCTTAAATAAAATATCTCTAAAAGAGGCATATTCAACAGTATCAATCCCCATAGAATGTTGTTGTCACTGAAAACTAAATGTCATCATAGGGTCCCTGTTAATGCAATACTGTTGTATCCTTCAATTCATTGAGCAGATGAGATGGATATTAGAAAATATTTTAGGAGAGAGAAAGAGAAGCAGCTGCGGGAGATTGGCAGGCCAGTTGATTCTGAGGGAGCCGGACCCGGTGTGATTGAGGTCAGTAATGGTCTATAGGTCTAAGGATTGTTTTTCTTTTCTTTTCTTGAATTTCTTATAACAATAAGCATTTGTTGGCAGGTCTAGGCACTATGTATAGCATACACTACATTTTTTTTCATTATATTTAATATGCTAGCTATATTCTAACTAGGCCTGAGACTATTTTAATCATATAATGTGATAAATTAAATATTAAATACGTAGATGTTACCTAAAAGTAGGCTAAAGATGAGTAAATGCCCACACTCTCCACAGATACACATGTGAAACAAAAATGAAAGCAGTCATACAGTACATATTATACAGTAATCATTACTCCAAATCTTTTATTCCTTCCGCCATCAGGTTATTGTATTTATACAGTAGCCACTTTAAAAAGGATCCGTATCAATAGCTTACCTGGTAAAGTATGCAGTGATGCCAATTTTTTTCTATTTCTTGTACTGCTTTTTCTCATTTGTTTAACTTAGCAACTTTTTAGCTGTCTGACCTCTGCTTATGGACATTTTGGATGTTTCATGTGACCAATTTGCATTTCTAAAGTCATGAAATTAGCATCAGGGTTTTTTTTATCTTAAATAAAGGATAAGACAGAAGGAGAGGCTGAGGAGGAAAAGGGTCAACAGGCAAGCTGCTTGAGGCAGGATGAACAAGAGGGTACAGAGACAGAGGAGCTTGAGCAAATGGAAATAGAGAGAGAGGGAGACCAAACTGATCCAGGGAGAGAGGAGCAAACAGACCTAGACCTAGATGTGAGTGCAAAAATTTTGCAAACACAAGTTACAAATACTCTGTGGGCTGAGCCCCCCCTGTCTTCCAATTCTAGTGACGTCCCTGTTCTTCACATAGATTTTCTATGGGGTTAAGGTCAGGCAAGTTTGCTGGCCAATTAAGAACAGGGATACCATGATCCTTAAACCAGATACTGGTAGCTTTGGCACTGTGTACAGTTGCCAAGTCCTGTTGGTAAATGAAATCTGCATCTCCAGATTTGGGATTTTCCTTAGTTGTCAGTTATATCATCAAAATTAAAAGAAATAAATATTTGAAATATATCAGTGTCACAGGTGACGATTTGTGAGGGCGGAACCAAAAGTGTGGAAGACGGGTTCCGCCCGACGATGGTTCCGCCCGGACGATTACTCTGAACACCGGAATTTCCGGGGTTTCCCCGAACACGAAATCAAGCCCGATTTCGCCCAGGTGAGGGTAATTTACGCAGCGGTTGCTGATAGGCCGATAAGGAGAAGAGTCAGAGTATAAAAAGACCTTTGCAGACATCAAACGTGTGCTTTTTGGTGTACTTTGTGTGCGCTGTGTTGCTGCTGTGCAGACGCATTGTGCTGGCCTCGATCGATTCCCTTGGGGAAATAAGAGACGGAAAGGCAACCGGGCGAAGAGTTATTGGGCGATTTCACTCGTGAGTGGGCAGATATAGAGTCATCGAGTCCATGGATGCAGGAATATATTGACAACGAAGAGTGAGTAACAGCCATTGTGTGATATTGTGAAGTACTTAGAAGAGGAGCTGCTTGGTGTGTGTTTTACGTGTGTTTAAGGTCCCTGGCCCCACTGGAGAGGAGAGCGTGGGCGAGCCGCGGGTTAACCGGAAGCACGAACAGGACACTTCGGTAGGAAAAATCGTCTGCCATCAGATCAGTGGCCCTGCGGGAAAAGCAAGCGTGGGTGAGTCAGAGAAGTAATAAAGAACATACCGGGGCTGTGAGTAATGTAATTGTAAATCATCCTATTCTCCTCGGTGGCAAGAACACCGCCCAACCACTCTCACGAGGGAGTCGAAGCCAGGTGGCTAAGTCCATTAAAAATCACGTGAAGTCAAGGTCAAGGTCAAGGTAAACTTTATTATCCCCAAGGGGAAATTCATGCGGTCAAAATTGCAAGTCTCACAAAACATTAACAAACAAACAGTAAACAAACAACATTATAACATCACAAAGACATATCATCAAAACTATAAAATAGAGAATAAATAAGATTAAAGATAAAAAGCTATACAGTACTTAAAAAAGAATTTACATGAATGTGCAAAAGGGGTTGAGTTAAAGTGCAACAGATATTTTTAATCTATTATTGTGCAGTCTGATTGCTGTAGGTACAAATGACTTATGGTACCTTGCTGTTTTAATTACTCTCTGCAGAATTCTGCCATTCGACCTGTTACTTCTGACAAACTTTGGGAACAGAGGGTGTGTTGGATCAGCTAAAATTTGCTCCATTTTTCCTAAAATGAGCTCATTATACAGCTGAATTGCAGATAGCTGGTCCACTCCGATGACCCTACTGGCTGATTTAATAATGCGCTGCAATTTCTTATGATCATGTACATGCATATAAGTGTATAAGAGTGTATAAGAGTGCTGTGGGTGAGTTTCACTTATTAATGGTGTCTACGCTATGCTTGCTGTGTGTATACTGTGCTTGTAGCGACCAAACTGCCCGGCTTCGGACGAGTCGTGAGATGACAACATACGTTGTGGCCTGAGTCCTACGAAGAGAGAGAAATTAAGCCTTTGGCCCCGGTGTGTCAGCGAGAGGTTCACTCCTCTAAAGAGCGGACAGTGGCGAAACCCAGCGATATATAGTAGTGAGTATTAGATGAAGTGAACTGTGCGGATTGAGGGCCATAGCTGTGTGTATTGACCTATCCAACCGAAGTTCGTGGTGTGCGGAGCCTCGACGAAAGTTCGCCCCGGCTCGTGACCCCGGTCGTTGAAACAGGAGGGGGAGTTCGGGAAGCGTTCGGCTCTGTGTCACTCGACCCATCAGTCCCCACGACGCCCGAGAAGCTTGAGTGGACGGGTGAAGGAATACGGTGCACCGACGCTGTAGCGAAAGCCCACTGTCTGCGAGTGAGTGTAAAGCCCGTTCAGTGAGTAACTTACAAGTGTCTTGTGTCTCCCATATGTGTTATACAGGAATGTTCTGAGGAAGAACGAACCGTGTGAATGGTGCAAATTACCTCCCCATGTACCAGTGAGTGCCCCGAAGTGAGTGCAACGCCCGAGCTGTGTGAGTAGCTTACCTGTGTGTTGTGACACCTTCCCTTTGTCTAAGACAATGATTTGAGGAAGAGCGAAGAGTGTGAATTGTGTAAATCACTTCCCTGTGTATCAGTGAATACCCCAAAGTGAGTGGAACGTCCATGCTGTGTGCAGGGGCGTGTCTAGAGGGGGGGCATGGGGTGGCACCGGCCCCCCTTGGAATATGATTGGCCCCCCCTGGTGCCCCCCCTCCAATCTCATTGGGCCAGCTAGATTTACTGTCAACCTGAAAATTCCCACCGCACTATTGGACCAGAGAGCTGTCAATCACTGTTTGATTTGAGACTCGTGCGAACGCGAAGACGAAGCGAGCACAGTAGTTGCGCATTTTTAAAACAGGAGGAAAGAGATACCATGACACCCACCACACCATTGGACCAGTTGTCAGACACCCACCACACCATTGGACCAGTTGTCAATCACTGTTTGATTTGAGACTCGCGCGGACGCGAAGACGAAGCGAGCACAGTAGTTGCGCATTTTTAAAACAGGAGGAAAGAGATACCATGACACCCACCACACCATTGGACCAGTTGTCAGACACCCACCACACCATTGGACCAGTTGTCAATCACTGTTTGATTTGAGACTCGCGCGAACGCGAAGACGAAGCGAGCACAGTAGTTGCGCGTTTTTAAAACAGGAGGAAAGAGACACCACAACACCCACCGCACAATTGGACCAGTTGTCAATCACTGTTTGATTTGAAACTCGTGCAAACGAGAAGAAGGAGGGCTCAACAGACTCAACACTGGCACAAATCAAATAGATTTTCCATGATTACCATTTACATTTTATTTTACTATTTAAAACGGCTTCATGTGCTTTTGCAAGCGCTCAGCAGCGCCTCTCTCTCTCTCGCGTGCATGTTTTCTCACTGCTGCGTGCGGAACCTCGACAGTGCCTCTCTGACACTGAGTGAAGGAGTTAAAAGTTGGCGGTGTTTTTCACCTGGGTTCCTCCGTTGTCTTTTCACGTAAAAGTTAACAGTCAACAGATGTTACTGACAGAGAAGACGGTTGATCGAGTATTATGACTTAACTTAAAGTTCTCTGTGCACGAGCTCTCTCTCTCCCTCCCTATGGTGCTGTATGCGCGCGCACGCTTAACAGTATTCTCTGATATTTTTGAATTTGCACTGAATTGTCTGCGCTATACGCGATCTACAATAAAACTATCACTTGCATTTCAAATTAAAAGCGCTCATAAGCACAATCAGATGAGAAGAGCAACAGGCTCTGCCCTGCATGAGACACACAGGTAATCCGAGATCACCTCGTATCAGCTCTTCAATGTAAATTGTATCAGACAATGTCGCATTTAAATTAGGATTTTAGCAGTATAAAGTAACAGCTGGTTGGATTAAACATGAGGTGTTATTGGGTCGTGTTTAGTCACTAGCTTAAACTCTTTCTTGTTGTCTGACAACATATCAGATAATATGTAAAAAATAGCATTCAGTTTTGTTAAAATACAATATGGGCTAATAAACAATGAAAGTCAGATCAGACAGAGTAGAAAAACAAATTTTTAAGTAGGCTAATATTTTCCCAAAATCCTGATATGTCAGAATGTTAACTAATACCAGCTACACGCAATGTAGATAGCCTACTTAAAGGAACAGTTCACTTTATTTAAATGGTCATATACCTAAACTTGTTTCAAACCTGTATGAGTTTCTTTCTTCTGCTGAACACAAAAAAGAAAAGAGTTAAGAATGTCGGTAACCAAAATCAGTTGATGGATCCCATTGACTTCATATGTAGGTACAAAATAACATGCAGTCAGTAGGGTTCATCAACTTTCTGGCTACTAAGATTCTTCAAAATATTTTATTTTGTGTTCAGCCGAAGAAAAACTCATACAGGTTTGAAATAACTTTAGGATGAGTAAATTATGACAATTTATTTAAAGTTAACTATTCTGGAACAGACCTGTTGTTTAATGAAAAAAAAAAATGAATACCATCTATATTAGAACATGTGTCATTGCACAATATTTTTGGAACCATGATTAATATTTTCTAAACCAGTATTTATTTTAATTTGAATTTTTTGATTGCCCCCCCCTGACTGGTTCTTGGTCCCCCCTGTGCCCCCCCATTTATAAAATCCTGGAATCGCCCCTGGCTGTGTGAATAACTTACCTCTGTGTAGTGATACCGACCTGTACTTATAGCAACCACTTACCTGTGTCCCAGCGAATGCTCTGTTGTGAACGAAGATCCCCAGTGCTGCGAGTAACTTACCTTTGTGTGGTGACCCCTACCTGTGTTTGTAGCACCCACTTACCTGTGTTCCAGCGAATGCTCTGTTGTGAACGAAGACCTCCAGTGTTGTGAGTTATTTACCTTTATGCCACGCTAACTATCTCTGTTTCCAGTATCGTCTGAAGAAAAACAAACTGTGTTGATCTGGCCCATCACTCCTCCGAGTCTCAGCGAACGTCCCGAGGAGAGCGGGGACCTCAAGTGCCATGAGTAACTCGCCTTGGTGGAGTGTAACTTACCCTCGTTCACAGCAGTACCGACCACTTCGTTCGGGCCTCTGGTTCGGAGCCGGGAGACATAGTAGGCCCCTGTACGAACCTAAAGGCAGAGGAGAGAGAGACGACAGAGATTAGACCAGTAGTGACCCGCATTGAAGCATATCAATAACTGTATTTTCTTGATTCTGCCTCCAGGAAGAAGCGGAGTGCGCCACGGATTCTAGGACAAAGCCATAAAGGAGCCCCTGTCCCCAGTCCTTGTCCCAAGTGGCCCTGGAGGCGAGAGGAAGCCACATTAGTTTTAATTGCCCTTTCCCCCTTTCCCCTTCCCCTTTTAAATATTTAAATAAAGTTTATTTTAAATTGTAGTTTACTCGTCTGTCTGGTCATTGAGGTGGTCTTGGGAACCTCCTCGAGGTGGAAAAGTTGAGAGGGGCGTGACCTTTAGTAAATTCGGGTCCGCCCCCGGCCGTGACATCAGTCTGTGTGTAATAAATTAATATAATACACAAGTTTCACTTTTTGAATAGAATGTATATGCACTCACCTAAAGGATTATTAGGAACAGCTGTTCAATTTCCCATTAATGCAATTATCTAATCAACCAATCACATGGCAGTTGCTTCAATGCATTTAGGGGTATGGTCCTGGTCAAGACAATCTCCTGAACTCCAAACTGAATTTCAGAATGGGAAAGAAAGGTAATTTAAGCAATTTTTAGTGTGGCATGGTTGTTGGTGCCATACGGGCCGGTCTGAGTATTTCACAATCTGCTCAGTTACTGGGATTTTAACGCACAACCATTTCTAGGGTTTACAAAGAATTGTGTGAAAAGGGAAAAACATCCAGTATGCGGCAGTGCTGTGGGCAAAAATGTCTTGTTGATGCTAGAGGTCAGATGAGAATGGGCCGACTGATTCAAGCTGATAGAAGAGCAACTTTATAATACCTTACATTTTTACCTTACATTTATATAGCACTTTTCTCAGTACTCAAAGCGCTTTACATATGAACGGGGGAATCTCCTCAACCACCACCAATGTGCAGCATCCACCTGGATGATGCGACGGCAGCCATATTGCGCCAGACCGCTCACCACACACCAGCTTATTAATGGAGAGGAGACCGAGTGATATAGCCAATTAGTATGAGGGATGATTAGTAGGCCAATGGGCAAGTTTGGCCAGGATGCCGGGCACACCCCTACTCTTTTCGAAGGACATCCTGGGATTTTTAATGACCACAGAGAGTCAGGACCTCGGTTTAATGTCTCATCCGAAGGACGGTGCTTTTTTGACAGTATAGTGTCCCCATCACTATACTGGGGTGTTAGGACCCACACAGACCACAGGGTGAGCACCCCCTGCTGGTCTCACTACCACCACTTTGACTGAAATAACCACTCGTTACAACCGAGGTACGCCGCAAAGCATTTGTGAAGCCACAACATGCAAAACCTTGAGGCGGATTGGCTACAACAGCAGAAGACCCCACCAGGTACCACTCATCTCCACTACAAATAGTAAAAAGAGGCTACAATTTGCACAAGCTCACCAAAATTGGAGAGTTGAAGACTGGAAAAATGTTGCCTGGTCTGATAAGTCTCGATTTCTGTTGCGACATTCAGATGGTAGAGTCAGAATTTGGTGTAAACAGAATGAGAACATGGATCAATCATGCTTTGTTACCACTGTGCAGGCTGGTGGTGGTGGTGTAATGGTGTGGGGGATATTTTCTTGGCACACTTGGCACACCTTATTGCCAATTGGGCATCGTTTAAATACCACGGCCTACCTGAGCATTGTTTCTGACCATGTCCATCCCGTTATGACCACCATGTACCCATCCTCTGATGACTACTTCCAGCAGGATAATCCACCATGTCACAAAGCTTGAATCATTTTAAATTGGTTTCTTGAACATGACAATGAGCTCACTGTACTAAAATGGCCCCCACAATCACCAGATCTCAACCCAATAGAGCATCTTTGGGATGTGATGGAACGGGAGCTTCGTGCCCTGGATGTGCATCCCACAAATCTCCATCAACTGCAAGATTCTATCCTATCAATATTGGCCAACATTTCTAAACAATGCTTTCAGCACCTTGTTGAATCAATGCCACGTAGAATTAAGGCAGTTCTGAAGGCGAAAGGGGGTCAAACACAGTATTAATATGGTGTTCCTAATAATCCTTTAGGTGAGTGTATGACCAGCACCTGTATATTTGGACACTGGCACATTTTGGCTCTGTATGTCACCAAAGTAGAAGTTCATTTTCAAAACTTATGAGCAAAAGTGTTATGAAACATTGAGCTGTTTGAGTGGCTAAAGACTTTGAGATATAGACTCCAAATTTCTATGGGATCATCTTAGAGCGTTGTCTTATTTGTGTTCAATATTTCATAAATTTCCTACAGTATGTATGGTTCAGAAGGCTGCCATAGATGCAAGTGTGGAAGAAGTATAAAAATAATAAGAAAGAAGAAAAGCGGATCATGTGTGTGTGTGTGTATATATATATATATATATATGTCACCAACCGGAGCGGGCCATTAATGCCCCTCCGGGCGTTTCACCTCGAGGAGGTCCCCAAAAGCACCCCAATGACCAAACACAGGAAGCAGGTAAGTAAAAGTTAAAACAAACTTTATTTAAATTATCTAAAACTATGGTGGGAGAGGGAAAAAGGGGGAGCTAAAATAATCCTTCTTCTGCCTCCCAGCTGGATCTTGCAGGAGGGGAGAGGGCCAGGTGCCAGAGACAGGGACACTACTAAGGGGGAGACAGGGGGACGGAGCTCCTTCTCTCTTGCCTCTTGAACCCATGGCGCCCTCCTCTTCTCCTGGAGGCAGAATAAAACAACAATTAGTGGATGCACAAGGTAAGTATGAACTTCGCTAGGCGCGCTGGACTGAATCGACAAGGCGTCTGGGTACATATAGCTCTTAGCTCCACTCTAGTGTGGCTCTGGGTGTGCTGCTCTGAATCAACAGACGACTCGGGTACTTATGGCTTTTAGCTTGATTCTAATGTGGCTCTGCGGTTCAATGGGCGTGCTGCTCCGTATCACAAGACAGTTCAGGTACATATAGCTGCTCTGAAGCTACAAGCTCTTCAGGTGAGTATGACTTGCAATATGATCTCCTCCACAGCACTTCAATCACTGTACTCAACCAATCTCCTTTGTTGCTTGGACACGCAGGCGGGGGGGATAAGAAGGTAAGTCCACGATGATGATCGCGCCACAGCAGCTTCACGACACACCTCAAAGCGACTGGCTTGGCCTAGGGACGGTAGGGGCGACAAGAGACACGGCACAACACTGCAAATACTTCAGGTGCACACACGTCAATAATGCACACTCACCCACGGCAATACACACTTTCGTTAGTGACAGATAAGGCCCATACGACCACGCTGGGTCAAGTACTTCACTGAAGGGGAGAGCAATCGCTGCCACAGGCGATTTGGATAGATGACACGAGTCCCCGCACAGCGATCCAGATGTCCTGCAATCCACTGGCTCGCCCACCGGCTTCGTTCTCCACGGCAGGGCCACTACACAACGACACACTCCACACAAATGGTGACTTTCCGTTCCTCCAATGCTTCAGTGAATGTAAAATAAACCACTGGTACTCACAGTCTGGTGACGCTTATTTCTCTTCTTCCGTGTTGTTCTCCTTCCTTTAGCAGTCTTCAAAAAGTCACTCCGCCAGAGATCGTGCTTCACTGTGACCCTCAATGCAGATGCACACACACAAGTAAGAATGTGTTCAATATGATTTGCCTTCTTCCAAACCTGTTTCAATGACTTGTCTCTCTGTCCTCTTTCCTCCGACAGATCCTCTCTTCAACTCTTCCTCATCCACTTCACCGCATTAACACACCACTTGCCACAACGCCCGCTCCAACATCCACAAGAAACAATGGAACAATCATGAACGAGATGACTTCCACACTTTCCCAACAACAACGACTCCTTCCTTTCGTCCTTCACGGCCCCTCACTCTTTCCGCTCGCTCTAAGCGTTTGCCGGATCAATGGGCCCGCGGACTCTTCAGCTGGATCGTGCTGTGGTGGCGCCCATGGCGGAAGTGAGTTCGCCCGGAAATCAACTCTTATGTGTCTTTGGATGCAACCCAGTCTCACCCCATGGCGTCAATATTTGACGACACTTGACCATGCGTCAATATGTTGACGCGGAGGGTATACCTTTCGCGTCATTTTTTGACGAACTGGGGACTTCAATACTGTTAAGTCCGTTGCATTCTCTTTCCTATTTTCTTACCATTTTCTACCATTTTCGCGTCGGTTTAGGGTTAGATTTACATAATGACATCCCTACCCAAACCTTTCCCTAACCCCAATGCCAGGCGACAACTGTTTAATTTCGCGTACCCAATAGTATTGAAGTCCCCAGTTCGTCAAAAAATGACGCGAAAGGTATACCCTCCGCGTCAACATATTGACGCATGGTCAGATGTCGTCAAATATTGACGCCATGGGTGTGAGACCGTGTTATTGGATGTCCTATTTATATGTCTCTCCCTCGCTGCATTGCCCAATCACAAATCGCCACGCTAAACGATGTCACCTGCTTCTAATAATCCCGTTTTGCTGCCATGGAGAACCAGGAAGTCATTGGGTGTTTTAAAATTTCGGTCCGGGCGGAACCTCTCCTCTCACTTTTTGGTTCCGCCCTAAAAGTCACTCTGTGACATATATATATATATATATATACTACTTGGCACAGGTATACTTTTGTCTATGAAAGTCATTTTAAACATTTAACCATACATCTTTAGATGAAATAATTTTTAAGATCATTGTTAACATTCAGTCAATATTTCGGTGTTACAAAACTTTTAACCGGTATTATGTGTTTATACGTATATGAATGAGGGCCTGTGATGATGTTGCAACCCCACACTACTTGAAAGATACAACTTTACCACTTGATAAAATTCACATTAATTTCCTTCCTCCAGGGCACAGAATAGCCCTCATGTTTATCCTCATTTTCCCTGTGAGTCTTTACTGTGCATTACTGTATGTAGATCTATGTTTTAATTGTATAAAGCAAAAGGGCTATCTGTCACAGGCCTTTCTATATTTCCTACTGTGTCATTTAAGCCACTGCCAGTTTTGTATTATAAGTGAAACCCATTAAGGGCAGCGCTTCATAAAAATCTTGTTAAAAAGAGAAATGTGAGGAGGCAGCTTTAAAATAAAATTTTAGAGAGGGAAAAACAAGCAAACAAGATTTTAATTCTTGTATAAAAACACAGCTGTGCTTTTCCTTTGGACTCCCCATCTGTTTGGGAAAGCATTTTTCTTGTGATTTATTTATTCACATAATTTGGGCAAGATTAGGATGGGTTATGGCTCAGTTTCAGGGGTTCTGGTGAAATGCTGGTTTTAATATAGTTTACCTACCCTAGGTTAACCTGTTCCGGCTCAGGTCTGGGCCAGTTATGGGCTATTAACTGGCAGAGAGTTGGGCCAGTTGTGGCCCTTGTCTGTAATCGAGATCTGGGCCACTGTAGGGCGGTCATTCTTTGTTGAACTGGCTGTGTGGACCGGAACTGGGCCGGAACAAAATTGCTATGTGGGTACACCTGATAAAAATGAGAGCACAAATGTTGGATAAGCCCTTCCTCCAAACATGAACTCATCATCAATGTGACTGTAAAGGGAAAGAACTAGAAGCTTCAGGCACCTCTCATCTGTTTTCTAATGCTGGTCTCTCTCTGTTCTCTCCAACCTCCTTCTTTCAGACATGACAGCATGAAGGGATAAGGCCAGAGTAATTATGGTTCAGCCAACCTGCCAGGTGTGATAAATGACTAATAAGGAGAGAGTTGACCAGGGTCCTCAAAGGAAGACTATTAAGAGTCTTATCAGTCCTCTGCCACTACTGCCTTGGCCCAGGATGGGGGGCATTGTAACTCTGCAACCCTCATCCTTTTCCGGTTTCTGCCTATTTTGGAGAGACCCAGTTGATTAACTCTCTCATCCCAAGTTCTCAGTTTTGTGATTAGACATTTTTCAACAAAGCACTGCAAATTAAATTGAAACGCTACTTTGAAATAAGGGAATTCTGTCACCTAATGGAACCGTTGTTTTGTTACAGATCCAATAAATAAAACACTTTCTATGAAGCTTGTATTTATAATGTAATACATATCTGTCAAATAAATATCTGTAACAGCTACAAAACAACAACAACAACAACAACAACAACTTCATTGTCTTATGTTTATAAGAAGTTTTGAATGTTTATCCAAATGGCTTTATAATGTGGTTGCAACTGAACTTTGTTGGCTTTATGTTAAAGTAACAATGGCTAGGTCTAGATATGGCTAGATACACTCATAAAAATGCTGGGTTATTTTCAACCCCTCATTGGGTCAAAAAGGATGAGCCCAGCCCACTGGGTTCTTATTTAACCTATTCTGCATTGTTTTAACCCAATGTGGATCAAATATACACATTTTCTGGGTTAATTGAAAATAACCCAGCATTCTTTAGTGTTTATTAGGTAGTGATTATGAGACTTTAGATCAAATAAAAGTTGTGTGAGAGTGTAAAAGAGAGCAATACATTCACACTGCAAATTAGTTTTACTTACTTTCAATGAAATTAAAGGTTTTAGCAAATCTAAAATCTGAAAAAAACGTGCGGATTTAACATGGAGCCTAATATGTATGTAATTGAAACTTGGAAACTAGAAGTCTAAGGGCTCTATCTTACACCCGGCGCAATGCAGCGCAATGCGCGACGCAAGTGTCTTTCGCTAGTTTCCACCCTAATTTTCACGTTTAGCGCCGCGTTGTTTAAATAGCAAATGCATGTGCGCCCCCTTTGCGCTCATGGGCGTTCTGGTCTGAAAAACGAGGTGTGTTCAGGCGCATTGTTGGCGCGTTGCTATTTTGAGGCAACTGAGATAGACTACGCCATTGACCAACAAAAACCTGGTCTAAAGTCTAAAGTCAATGGCGCAATATGTTTTATGTTATTTAAAGAGCGCATTAGTAATATGCGCCTATAAACGGGATGACAACGCGGGTTTGCTTATCACAAAGTACATAAATGCGCAGCAGCACAAAAATGCTTTTAAATATGAAAGATTAAAGGATTGAATTTAAGAGATTATTATTGAGTCTCTTGGACATATTTATAAATGGGGACTGATTATGAGACGTTAGAAGGCGCAAAGAGCTGCTTTACCTGCAGCCTGATAAGTAAATAAATGCTTTGCTTTAAACAAATGCGTCTGTTTTTAAATGTTTTTTTTTAATGCTACCTCAAGGATTTATTGTATATGATGTATCTGTGGATATGGCGAGATGAGAAACATTTGTAAGTAATGCTTAAAAAAACTCTTTGCTAAAAAAACGCTGTCCAAAGTGCTGAAACGTGAGGAGAGCCGTTTGTAATTTCTTTATCTCCTGTTTGTTACAAATAAAGTATTTTTAGAGTACAAACCTTATCTTACATACTTGTAAATTATTTTTTTATGATATTGGATAGCCATACATTTAAAGCAATTACAAGCCTGCTTTTTACTTCCATGACTAAAAGAAAACGGGTTTTAAAGGTTTTAATAAAAAAAATTACAATTTCAATATAAGGGAAAAACAACACAATTATTTAACATTAATCTTAAACTGGAGATCTTCTTCCTCCGCTTAGTTTTTCAGTTTACAAAGTCCGTCATCTAAATAGGGATTAGACATAGCGCCAGCGCAACTTGCTTTTAAAGGGAATGAGAGCTGTGACTCTCATTGATTTACTGCACGTTACGCCCAAAATACTCCCATTACAATAGGACCAACCCTTTTCGACCATGCGCTCGGCGCACAAACCATTTTTCCCGTCGTTAAATTAGCAAAAGTGGATTCGGACACGTCCATTTAGACGTTGCGCTGTGCGCTTTAGACAATGCGCTTAGATCGTTAAAATAGGGCCCTAAATGTCAAAATCATTTTAAACATTTTAAATAAACATATAAACATGTTGCAACACACATTGCTGAAGCTTCAATAAGCACATACATCCCTCATTAAGTAATCCAACACTTAAAATTCTGCTGGTTTTTTAACCCAATGTTGGGTAAATATTGGACATGTTGGTTTGTAAATAAACCTATGCTGGGTTGTTTCAATGCAGTGCTGGGTTGTTTAAACTCAGGGTTGGGTATTTGTAAAAATATTTGTAAAGTAGAATTAAAGTTTTGTATTTATTTCATATTTATTTAATAATCATATTTGTTTTGATAATAAAAAGTTTAGTAACATACTGTATGTAGGGTCTGTTTTCATTGGCCTTACAGTAGACTCTCCCTTTTTGGACTACTTTGAACACCGGTTTCTCTGTTGTTCATCCGGACAAGATGTCTGGTGATTCGATGTTCTGTTGTAATGTACTTTAAAAGAAAAGGAAAATACAAAATATATTTACAGCCAAAATAGAAGAACATAAAATGTGTCTTACCACATTATATGTACTTAAAAAAAATAACAAGTATATATCAAAAATAAAATAATGATAGTTTATGTAACCAAACTGGCCCCACAACCAGTGTTGTTATTGTCAACGATGAAAAAAAAATGATTTTGTTGACGCACCTTTTTTATGACGATAACGCGACAATGACTAGCTAAAATGGCTCTAAGGTGACAAAAACATGATGAGACGCTTTCAAGTTTTCGTTGACGAGACGAGACGGAACGAAAATGATTATAAGTCTGATGTTCACAATGCACGCCATTTCTGCCTTTTTTGGGTGAAATCTGTCTGTTTTTAGCTAAAAAGTATCAGCAATGCTGCCGCTTCCTATCCTTGTTTTGGCTACGCCCACCACCCGGCTGCCACCATGCCCCGCACGTGCACAAGATTTCACACAACAACAACACACCTGCGGCTGTGGCGAGTTCGAAGGACCGTGGCGGTGTCGCCAATAAACGGAAGCGAAGAGATTATTTATGGACATACTTTCAGTATAATCCATCAGAAAGAAAAACGGAATGCATATTGGGAGACGACGGTAAATTTGGCCACAAACTAGGTGGGTAGAATACCACCAACCTCAAACAGCACCTGAAGGCTCATCACGCTAATATTTTTTTTAAAGGTACAAGTCACGCTGTTAACATACCATATACATTCAATTTTACTCGACAATCGGCTTGTGACACATTTCATGGTAAGCTTAAGGTTTTACATGTATCTACTTGTCAAACCTAACACCATTTCTAATACTTTTTGTGGTGTATTTAAATAACAAGGCAAGGCATGCGTTTCTTAACTTTATAAGCGAATGTACTTATTCACATCACATTTTAAAACATAACAGCACTAAACACTTTCAACAGAGAAAATAAACATGCAAAAGTATTATTACTTTGCATGAATTAAGAATTTGTTCAAAAGTAAATAATAATAATGCAACTGTGTTTGCATTTTGTCTCTGACAAAGTCATCATACTTTCTTTTCAGCTGGCTTTTTGGTTTATTAGGTTCACTGTCTGTCTTGGTTTTCTCTGCCTGTAGCGAATCTCCAGTTTTCTTTCTATTCTGTGTCACACACTTTTCCATTGTTAACTTTTATACCCGCTACCACCTCTTCACATTAAAGTTTCCAATGTTAATTCATTCTTGTAGGCTATGGTTCTACGTGACATTTTCATCACAGTCTGAAGTTGTTTTAAGTTAGGCGTATATTTGAATATGTCGTTTTGAGTGTAAATAAAGGAATTAATAGAGATGGGCACAAAAATGACCAAATTTCCTGTTTGTCATGTCCTACTTGTAATGCACCTATTCCCACCAGTATGGCCAGCCCCAAACTTTAAGAAATGCTGGCCTACTGCTAACCCGACATATTGATAGAACATTACAGTTTGAAAACCTACATATTTAAACATAATTTACAGTCGTATGCGCAAAAGTTTGGGCAACCCTGACAATTTCCATGATTTTCATTTATAAATATAGGGGTGTTTGGATCAACAATTTCATTGTGATCTATCAACTAACTGAAGGACACAGTAATATATCAATAGTGAGTTTTTTTGGATTATCAGAAAATGTGCAATATTGCATCAAAACGAAAGACAGGTGCATAAATTTGGTCACTCCAATAGAAAAATCACATCAATATTTAGTAAAGCCTCCTTTAGCCGAAATAACAGCCTCTAGACGCTTCCTATAGCCTATACTGAGTGTCTGGATTCTGGATGAATGCATTTTGGATCATTCCTCCTTACAAAACATCTCTAGTTCAGTTAGATTTGATTGTTGCCGCGCATGGACAGCCCGCTTTAAATCACCCTACAGAATGATGTTCAATGATATTCTCTGGGGACTGGTGTTTTGGGTGGTTGTCTTGTTGAAATATCCAGCACCGGCGTAACTTCAACTTTGTGACTGATTCCTCAACATTATTCTCAAGAATCTGCTGATATTGAGTGAAATCCATGCGACCCTCAACTTTAACCAGATTCCCAGTACCGGCACTGGCCATACAGCCCCACAGCACCAAATTTGACTGTGGGTAGCAAGTGTTTTTCTTGGAACGCAGTGTTCTTACATAACGCCCCTTTTTATGACCAAATAACTCAATCTTTGTTTCATCAGTCCACAGCACCTTATTTCAAAATGAAGCTGGCTTGTCCAAATGTGCATTTGTGTTTATCATCTGATTAGTACATTTCTTCCTTGTGATTTAACCCATAAGGGGGCGGTGTGGCTCTGCTATGTGACATAATAAAACCTTGGTCTCTCTCTCTCTCTTAACTGTGTTTAAAAGTGCACAAGTTAGTTTTGCAACTTCCTGTAAATGTAAACTACAGCTATTCATGTCAGTTTTACAGACATGCACTGCATGCAAAGGCCATACTCCAACCTGCCAAATCAGATAGAAAATATAAATTCAAGATGCAGTCGAGAAAGAAAACGCATTTTTCTTTATATGTTTTAAGGGAATTTATGTATACAGTTCCTTTATTAGCATTTTTTAAAGTGTTAACATACTGCAAAAAGACAATTAAAAATGAACAATTATTTAAATACTAATACTAGCCAAATACCAAAATCACATCTGCTGTCCTGCAACAGAGCCTTTGCCAGGTGTTCACCCTAGAGCACGAATGTGAAATAAATCCACTGCTCAGGTGACACATCAGGTGATGTCTAAACCAGGAAGCTATAAAAGAGCATCCGGCAAAGCTGTGTGTTTTTTAAGTGGTCAAAGAATTGAGTGGTGAATATATTAAAATTAAATTCACTTAAATTTTAACAGCAAAACAATGTGTGCGACTGTGATTCATGTCAGTGAGAACAACCTCTTTCATTACTTTGTATAAAAATTTAATATGTTCAGTTCTAAAATTGGTTCAAGGAAACCCAAACCTAAGTTGCACTTAGATTGTTATAAGATACTAGTGATTTTAAGACATTAACTAAAGGTCAAATAAAAATTGTGTGGACATCTACAAAGGAAAATACAGACCTAGTCTTTGGTACTCAACTCATGTTGTTCTAAACCTGCATGAGTTTCTTTTTTCTGTTGGATACAAATGAGAGATTTTGAAGGTAAGGTTTTTGTAGGAAAAACACTGTATGGAAGTCAATGGGTTTCATCTGTGTGTTTACCCAACCCATTCTCACCAAAAAGCGTACAAATGACACGCAGTGTGATTATCGTGCAATAGATACGCCAAATTCCGATTTTGCGTGCATATGATACGCCAGTCCTTCCCATTCACTTATATGCCGAATCGTTTCGTGACGTTTTATTTATTGTTTTCTCATTTGTTTTCTGTTTTTTTTACCATTTTCGCTTGGGTTTAGGGTTAGAACAACTTTTTGTTATATAAAAATGACATCCTAACCCCAACTCTAACCCCAACTCCAAGCGACCATGGCTTAAATATAGATAAAAACATAGAGAAACCTGTATATTAAATAACCTGCTTAAACAAATGTGAAATCTAACCCTAAACCCAAGCGAAAATGGTTTAAAAAACAGAAAACAAATGAGAAAACAATAAATAAAACGTCACGAAACGATTCGCCATATAAGTGAATGGGAAGGACTGGCGTATCATATGCACGCAAAATCGGAATTTGGCATATCTATTGCACGATAATGACACTGCGTGTCATTTGTACGCATCTTGGTGAGAACGGGTAGGTTTACCAGAATGAGGTGTGGTCCGGGAACAATATGCTAATTTTCTCGTATTTGAGGTGTGGTTTACGAATGCCCAGTGGTTTATTGGGCCCTACGAACGTCTATCAAATGCATCTGTACATAGCTCATAGCCAATCGTTTCAATTATACCAGATGATGTATGTAGAGCGACATCAATTCAAACGTAAACAACGTTTAGCGGTTTGTGTGCACACAGCTGAAAGCTATGCAACTAAACCGGTAGCTGTATATTGATATTGAAAAGCAACACAACTTAGTGGCACTGTGACAACCACAGTACAGGCATAATGACAATATGATATTAATAAATACCACTTACCATTTATAAGGTAATTGTACTTTGTCTACGAAGATGCCTAGCAGGTTGGTCCTATAAAACTCCGTGGCTATTGTGTCTTGCCATATACAAACATCCTTCTTGGATATGAATTGTTTTAATGCCAAAAGTTGCTCTTTTTTTAAATAAACTTGCTTTCAAAACTACTTCAAACACTATCTAAGGCTGCATCGAGTAGTAACTTCGGGTCTGTTGCCATGTTGGATAAACAAAACTGCTTCGGTGTGTCGCATAGACGTTGTCATCATCTTGCTGCCTCCTCCCCGTTCTGTGATTGGTTCCCTATTTCAGGGGCAAAAAAGGTCCAAAGTTTCAATGCTAGACTTGTAGCGTAAATATATTTGCGCGCAAGGCAGCATGGGGAAACCCAGGCTAGTGGTTACCATCATTTATAAAAAAAATCTTTTGTAGGCCTATTTAACAAAATAAACTCATACAGGTTTAGAACAACATGTGGATGAGAAAATGACGAACTATCAATTTAAAGCTGTTCGTCATTATTATACTGTAGTATTTTTTTTTTTTTTTTGGTTTACAGTCACAATCTTACGCATGCATTATAATGCATTAAGAATGCATGTGTAATGCATTATAAATATTATAAATACAGGCTTTAAAGGTGCAATTTGTAAGATATTTGCAGTAAAATGTCCAAAAACTACTAGGCCAGTGTTATATATTTTGTCCAGCTGATTACTATCAATATATGTAATGTTTTCAACTACTTGTAAATCGTGAGAGGATTTCCATTCAAAACATTGACACGGGGCAGTGCAGTCTCCTGTCAATGACGTTAATATCCATGTGACCCTTTGTCACCGCCTTTACTGACGTAAAAACCTCATGGCACCAGTGGTCGAGTTCGAAAAAATAAGATGGCGGCCAAGGAAGCGACTGGAGCACAAATTTAGTGTAAATAAACGTATATTTTCACTTTTTACACATTTTAATTGCATTTCTAGCGAGAAATTAGTATTGTAGTTTTCAAATATGTGATTAGTTATCACAAAGGCGCTTTCTGTTTATATTTCAAACACGCTTCCTTAGAAGTGTGTCCGAAACCTTTCTCTGAGCTGCCTTCATGCCTCCGAAGTCATTTCCTCATGAGGCAGCGAGGCAACAAGTCACTGCCTTGAGGTTTCGGACGCAGCCAGTGTCGTGGACAAATGCGGAACTATGCGTTAGCGCCTGTCGGCTACGCGCTTGTGTCACGGAGTGACTCGGTAGGGCGGAACCAAAAGTGAGAGAAGGGGAGGAAAAGGAACAGAAGGACAGATCGATCAACGATATGCAAGTTCGTGAGTACCATTAAACGACAGTATTGTGATCAATTGATATAACAGAGGAAAAGTGTTACCTGTTTATAGCGGCCCCACCATGTGTATGTGACGGGTGGGCGAGCCGGAGCACCGAAACTGTACTGGCGTTGTGTAGTGAAGTTGCTACGATCTGGTTCGGACATCGCTCGGCGTAGCGGTTCAGATCCCCCCCCAGAGCCGGTCTAGCCAGGAGAGGAGTACGGACCCTAATATTCACTGGAGTGTGTGCTGTGCAGCGTGTGAGTGACTTATTTGATGTGAGTACACCTGAAGCTTTTGCAGTGTTGTGCCGTGTCCTTGTTGTTTGTACTCACCCCAGGAAGGATCAGGCTTCTGTGGAAGCTATTGGGAGCTGCCGAGACGATGGACGTCCAACCAAATAACTACGCGACACGACCATAACCAGAGGGATTCAAACGGATCTACCAAGTGAGGTACTGTGGGAACATTGTAGACAAATAACAACGTAACGTCAGAAGAGGTGTTGGGGGTGTTGAATAATCTTGACGGCTGTGTATACTCTGTGTGTGTGGTGGTGTACGTCAATCATTTACCTTATTGTCTAGATATACGCCTGTCCACAGGAGGAAGGGAAGAGGACGTGTTGGTCCGGGAAGACGGACGTTGTGCTCACCGTGCCATTCTGAACGCCACCACCGACGGGACCTTGCCTCGTCGGCCACAGTTGGACGCCGGTAAAAGCCCCCCTCTCCTTGCCCGTGCACGACGCTGGAGGTGACATATGTTTTACCATTGTTGAACCCCTGTTTCGAGCTAAAGCTAAACTTACCCCACGAAGACTCGTAGCCCAGAGAGAAAACCTGTAAGAGAGAAATACTCACCCTGTTTCGAGCTAAAGCTAAACTTACCCCACGAAGACTCGTAGCCCAGAGAGAAAACCTGTAAGAGAGAAATACTCACTCTGTTACGAGCTAAAGCTAAACTTACCCCACGAAGACTCGTAGCCCAGAGGAAACCTGTAAGAGAAAAGTACTCACCCCGCATCGAGCTAAAGCTGAACTCATTCTACGCAGATTCGCAAGCCCAGAGAAAACCTGTAGGAGAGAAAGACTTACCCTGTACCAAGTTAAAGCTAAACCTACCTCACGAAGATTCGTAGCCCAGAGAGACACCCTGTAAAACTGTGATACCTACCTGCATTAAGTTGAAGTTGAGTCCATCCCACGGAGATCCATAAGCCCAGAGAGACCCCGTTAAAGTGTGTCACTTACCTTGTAACGAGCCATATTTAACACACCTTTGCCTCCCCATATATGCTCGTTGGAGACAGCGGAACACGAGGGCCTGGTCGTGAGGAAACAAGAAGGATCGGAGTGAGGTAGTTGGTGTCTGCCTTCCCTGATACTTACATTGTGTTTATTTTGCCCTCAGGAGGAAAGAGGTGCGCCACGAGGATTACAGCAACTCAGGAGATGGGCCGTAGACGAAGGAGCTCCATCCGGTCCTTTCCCTGTTGCCCCCTGTCAGTGCTGGCTGGATTTCCCCTTTCCATCACCCTCTGACCCCCTAGCTCCTCCTGAGGGAAAGAAGAAGCCGTATTTTAGATTTCTCTTCCCCACTTTCCCCTTCATTTTAAATAATTTAAATAAAGATTATATTTTATTGTACTTATCTCTCGTTTGTTTGGTCATTGGGGTGCTCTTGGGACCTCCTCGAGGTGGAACTTAGGGAGGGGCGTGACGCACAAAGCCTGTGGTCCGCTCCGACCTGTGACACTTGCTTATGGACTTATGGATTACTCTTTACCGTCTGCCGCTGGTTGTGTCAGCAAAGACTGCTCCTGTAAACGTACGGGCCAACCAAATGAGGATCAATTTGGTGTTGCATTATCTGGATGGAGAGAGCTTCACGACATTTAACTAGACAGAGATTCTGATCCTGCTTGTGTTTTACGCGATGGGTAAGTTGTTTTAATTCGTAACCCTTCAAAAAACGAATGCTATTATATTGATCACAACATTAGTGTGTAGACTGTAATCAGCGCGTCTTTACGCGGATGATATGCACATCAAGAGGTATTGTACCGCAATATAAATGGTCATTTTAAGACACTTCACAATAAGATTTGTACTGTCAATACCTTATATGAATAATCATTGTAGATTGTAAGTTGAAAACTTAATTCTGTGCTGTGTTGCTAACCATCGAATTTGGACTAATACTGTAACATCTTGACTAACAATTTCGTTTTGAACATCACATATGAACTTACATAATGAAATAAACGATGTCATCAAACGCAACATTTATAAGACTTGATTACCTTATACGTCAACATGATTTCTCGTTCGCGTCTGATTGATGGTTGATGATTGATGGAGTTAAAGACTACAAATCCCATAATTCCACGCTGCTTCAAAGCGTCATTAAACAACGCCATTGTTATTGATTTGATCTGCCCTGCTGAAAAAAACAGCATCAAACCAGCATGGACCAGCATGAGAATTATGCTGGTTTGATGCTGGTTTAGCTGGTGGTAACCAGCATACTAGCACCAAAACACAACATATGCTGGTCTTGCTGGTATGCTGTTTTTTTCAGCAGGGTGGCGCCATCTAGCGGCGCAGATAATACAAATTGCATCTTTAAAGAATGTGCTACTAAAACTTTATTCAGGAAAAGTTTATATTTATAATTTTGTCTTAGGGTGAAATAAAACTTGGCATGTTCTTAACAGATTTAGTAAAATTTACTCAAAGCAACTTTGACACATGTGCATGCATGTTTATTGTGTTTATTTGACAAAAAAACAAAAGAGATATGATGGAAAACCACACACAAAAAAATGAGAATAGAAAGAGAGGCAATTAGAAATAAAGAAAATTAGAGGGAGAGAGAGAGCGAGGGTAGACGGCACTGTACTAATGACTTCACAGCCCATTAGCCACTTAGTCTGATATGCTACACCTCATTACTCTGCCAGCGCAGCCGTGCATTAAAACACAAATCCATCCACTCAGATCTTTCCTCCAGCACCAATACTGCACTCATGCTTATCCTGTGTGTGTGTGTGTGTGTGTACCTGGTAATTATCACGTTGTGGGGACCAATTGTCCCCACAAAGATAGGAATACCAGTATTTTTGTGACCTTGTGGGGACATTTTGAGGTCCACATGAGGAAACAAGCTTATAAATCAAACAAAATGATGTTTCTTGAAAATGTGAAGTAGTAGAAGGGTTTCTGTTATGGTTGGGGTTAGGGAATGGGGTAGGTAAGGGGAATAGAATATACAGTTTGTACGGTATAAAATGCATTATGTCTATGGAATGTCCCCACAAAACATGGAAACCAGAAACCAGTGTGTGTGCGTGTGTGTGTGTGCGTGTGTGTGTGTGTGTGTGTGTGTGTGTGTGTGTGTGTGTGTGTGTGTGTGTGTGTGTGTGTGTGTGTGTGTGTGTGCGCATATATGTGCGTGCATGCATGTGTGTTTTTGCTTAATAGCTTGTTGTCTATTGCTCAGTACCTCTGTGACATAGAAAGATGTGTCTAATTTGATTTTAGTTACTTGAAATATCATGCTTAGCTCAGTTTATAGCAAAATCAAAATTAAATGAACAACTCGGTCCAATTAAAGACCTCTGAATGTGGTCGAAGGTGACAAGCTCAAAACTTTTCACATGCCATCTACACATGTATTTAGTGTTATCCACTTGTGATCAGATTGACCAAAATGCATCTCAATACCAAGTGTGGATGACTGATTCCTTGCATTGCATCACTGAAGCTCTGGCTAAAAGCCACTTCAACAGTTGTACCGATGTCCAAATACTGGCCGATGGCCACCAGCTATCATCATAGTTCCCCACACTTAATTTATGCAAAGTGGGGCCATTAAGCACAGAAACAGACTTGAGCCAATTGTTCCTGCCAACACTAATATCAATTATGATTTTGTGTAAATGCAGACAATTACAAAGTGATCTGAAGTTTATCATGTGTTGTGATTTTGCACACAGTTGCTCTAAGGGTGTTTTACACTTGGCTCATTTGCTGCGGTCCGAGCCCAAGTGCGAATGTTCCCGGCGCTTTGGTTTCACACACACACACACTCAATTCTTTCAAACCCCAGTGCACTTGCTTTAATCTCACTTCATCACCAATGCGCACGTACAAGAGGTTATAAAAAACAACATGACTCAGCATATTTTTGCTTTTTAATATTTTGGTGTAATCATGCACAGCAGAAAGAGTGACAGCTGTGCATATGATTGTTGTCAGTGTCTATAACACATGCACAGGTTACTTTGCCGTCTGGACGAGTGTGCACCCGAGCCCAAGGTGCTTTCACATTCACGCCAACTGCGCCACAGTTCCATTGAAACCGAGCTCAGACCACCTCCTTTAGGTAGTCTCGGGTTCTGTATCCTGGTTCCACATGAAAGCCAATGTAAAAGCCCCCTAAGACAGTGTTTTTCTTAACTTAACCCTCTGGGGTCCGACCATTTTGGGACACTGGCAGAGGTTCTGACATTCTCTTACATTTGGTCTTTTTTTACTTGCTGTAAAACATATTAATGGCTAATATCACATAACACTGTATTCAGCACAAACTCACAATAATATGTAAGTAATGTACGTTTACATGTTTGTATTTTTAAGTAAATTATGTTTATGCATGGTTAGTAAAAAAAAGAAAAAGAAAAGTGGCTGAAATTGTTCCAAAGATCACATCCTGAACATGTGTTCACAAACAATAAGGTTCTCTACTCTGGTAGAGTTCAGAATTTGCTACAAAAAGATGTAAAAACCATTTTACCCACTCATTCACATGAATCAATACATTGATTTAACTTTTGTAAGACACTTTTTGCTGTGTAAAGGCAACATGCAAGGGACTACAGACATTGTCATGTACTTCAAACGTCATCACGCATTAAAATTTTGAAAACAACTCAACATGGGCACATTCGAAACTCATAAAAGTTGTGTTAATCTGTAAAAATGATCTTGTAGGACAAAACATGTAAGTGGCTTTTGTTAAACCCAGAGCTTATTTTTTGTGATAATCCAAAAGTCTATTGGAAAAATGAATTGGCTTTTTGTGTCCCGCTAACTTCCAGGTTGGACTACAAAAATACATTATACCTGAAACACTCTAACACCCATTTAATATGTCACTCATTCTAAAGAGTCAGGGCAAAACATGTCCTACCAATGTTAAAATACATTATATATATATATATATATATATATATATATATATATATATATATATATATATATATATATATATATATATATATATATATATATATATATATATATATATATATATATATATATATGAGTGCTTTTCACAATTGTTTAATTGTTCCAAAGCAGCTTTACATTAATAAAAACATACAAAATCAAAAATCATAGGACCAAAAAGTAGCAAAGTACAGCGGCTAAAATTAATCTGTACTAGCGAGCGAAGTAATAATGCAACGTTTTGTAAAGTACCGTAATGTACCGTAGTCAGGGGCGGACTGGCCATCTGGCAGACCGGGCAGTTTCCCGGTGGGCCGACGTACTTTTTGGGCCGATCCATCTCATACTATTTTTGTCTCAGCAGCCCAGTAAGCGTCTTTTTTTCCTAGACAGACCGGCCCACTGACATTTAAGCAGCAGCCCATTGGTTATTTTTTTTAAACGACATTAAGCTGGCCCAATGACGGACCAGCCCAGTCATCGTCCTTTTTTTACCCTAAATAGACCGGCCCACTCACATTTAAGCAGCAGCCAATTGGTTATTTTTTTTAATGACATAAAGCTGGCCCAATCACCGCTTTGGTCTCTGTGCAAGCGAGCGTGCAACGTCGGTCAGTTCACGTGTCAAAATAGAGAGAGAGAGATGGAGAAAAAACTCAAGGGAGGTGCAGAAAAACTGCGCGACAAAAAGAAACAGACTCTTCAGGCAGACGCTGGAAAATAACACAACTGTTTTCTTCAACTCGCGTCGCTGGTGATGATGATGATGATGATGGTGGCGCGTGGCACTGGCAGCACCAGCACGCAAAATGTCAGTGAGGAGAGGGAGAGAGAGACGAGGGAGAAGTGAGTTGCGGTAAGCAGAACTGCTTTCAAAACACAAGTTTAGATAGATACCCCTTGATAAAACCAAGTCAAAAACACACAATTATGGTGATAAAGCTGCAATAAAATAATTGCACTCTTTGCTCTGTGACTACAACCCAGACGAACTGGGGACTTCAATACTATTACGTCCGTTGCATTCTCTTCTCCTATTTTCTTACCATTTTCGCGTCGGTTTAGGGTTAGATTTACATAATGACATCCCTACCCAAACCTAACTCTAACCCCAACGCCAGGTGACAACTGTTTCTAACCCCAACGCCAGGTGACAACTGTTTAATTTCGCGTACACTGTTTAATTTCGCGTACACTGTTTAATTTTGCGTAATCTAACCCTAAACCGACGCGAAAATGGTAAGAAAATAGGAGAGGAGAATGCAACGGACGTAATAGTGTTGGGGTCCCCAGTTCGTCAGGGGGTGGCGCGAGGGGTATGCCCTCCGCGTCGCATGTTGGCGGGTGGTCAAGTGTCGTCAAATATTGACGACATGGGGGGAGACTGTGTTAGTGACTACGAGAGTGTATCTGATTCGTAGATTTTTCGTTGATTGTCTGTTTCAAAACGTGTCATTTCTCTTCAAGCAAAATCAAACAATCCAGGACATCTGCTTACAGACAAAATATATGTTTATTGTATATAACAACACAATTGACAGATAATGTTAAAAAGCTCTATTACTGTAATCACACAAGTTTAGTTCAGTGAATGTAGTAGTGAATACTTTCCTGTAAGTACTGCAAGTAATAATCAGTTTTTAATATTACTGTAAGCAGCACTTGTATTTTGTTAAAAGTCAGCAATTCAATGGCAAATTTTGCCAATTGCACCATCTCTGGTGTCCTGTTCTTCATCATAGGGTACTCTTCATCTGCCTCTCAGACTGTTTACAATCCACACAATTGGTAAAGAATACCATTAGAAAAAAGCGTGTACAATTTTGAGTTGTTGTGTTTTCTTGATGACAACTGAGTTGTAGTTGTGTTCATCTTTAGCAGCCTGCCTGTGTTTAGCATTTATAAAACAAGTTCATTGCAGTGTAAAATGTGTGTTTTACTCAGAAGTTTGTTTAGACTTTAGCCAAAAGAGTGCATGACGAATGTGTTTAGGCCGCTATGAATTTGGTTCAGAGATTGGGGTTTAGTGTTTTAGCAATTCAGAAAAACTGTAATCAACATATAATATGACAGTTAATCAGATAGGAATATTTTTGTTGTGTTCATTATTTATTATAGGCTACGGTGTGTAGTGAATAGTGTTTTTAGGACCTAACAAAAATGTTTACAAATGTTTGAAGGATGAAGCTTGTTTAAGGATTCATGTGGATTATACAGTTTTACTGCATTAATAAATAACACGTTCTAGAAGTGTTTGTTGTGTCAACTCTCACTCTTTTCTACCTGCTATTAATTGGGCTTAGTGCTTTTATGGAATTGGAGTTGCTATTGCTTAAAGGCGTGCAAAGATGGGTGGTATTTGTAAATATATGTAGTGTGGGCCGGTTTGGGCCAAAATGCCAGGGCCGAATTTTTGTCCCAGTCCAGCCCTGACCGTAGTTCTAAGTAAAGCTAATGTCAGCTTAATCCCAAGGGGTTAAAAAAAACTAGGACGAAAAAAACAGTGGGGAAACAATTAAAAAATATATGATGAATAAAAAAATTACGGAGTTGATTAAAAATGTATGTTTTATGGTTAGAAAGTACATGTTCTTGTGCCTGTCCTCTCCAAAAGGTCCCAGTGTAAAACTGCCCAAACAAAAAAATCAAAGAAAAGAAAAATAATGGCTATAAATAAAGCAAACAATACACAAAATGAACATCAAACTATATATTCTGTAAAAATATACCTGTGTCCTCAGTTTCCATCAACATTGTCAGATTTTTGTCATAATCTTGACTAAACAAGGAAATTGTATCAATATTCCTGAGGATCCATTTTCCCCCACTTCCTGAATACACCAATACTAAACATGCTCTGATAATTTATACCTTATTTAATATTTTAGACAAACAATTTGTATATCACAGTAGTCACAGCTTTAATATGTCAACACTGTATACCCAATACTGATCATTTTAGTTGAATTTAGCTATTTAAGAAAGGTTTTGGAGACAGCCAGCAGCTAAGAAGAAAATGAATTGCTGCAGTGTACAATAAATATTTAGCAAGGCGGAAAAACTGTATACACTAACTAAACACTTATTATATACTTAAAGGTGTTGAATTAACTTCTCTAAATTAAGTTAATTAATAACTTAAAAGGCGGTTAAGGGCTCATGTACTGGAGCACCCACATGCACATAACCTCTTAGCCGTTTTGGAGGACTGTATGACTGAAACCGACTATATCACATGGTGAGTATAAGTATTGTTAAAGTGGATCTGGATCTACAGAGGCTCATAAATCATGTCAGAAAGGGAATATATCAGATGACGATGACCTTGCAATCATTAATGCCATAGAGGATTCTACCCATCCAGAGAAGAGAAAGAGAAACCTGTGATAGATTCGATTCATTTGTGAAAATTCTTTCTCGGTGTGTTGAAGTAATCAACAACTTTTATAAAATTAATATTGATACAAAAAAGTTTAATTATGCAGTGTGGCAAGGCTTTATGATAACAGTGTTGCATTTTACTGTTTGCATATATTCAATTCTATTTAGCACTTTTAACAATTCTTCATTGTTCCAAAGCAGTTTTACATGAAATAGTAAACAAAAACACAGAAAAGTAAACAACAACAAAAGCATGGCAGTTTTTAAATAGAGTTTTTTAATAATTTAATTATTAGTTCATTCCACACTCTAAATTCCGCTATGTTACTTTTAACACAATGCTGAGTAAGGTTTGGACAGAACAAATATTGTGTAATAAATAAACCTATGCTGGGTTGTTAACTCAACAATGAGTTAAAACAACCCAGCATTGCATTGAAACAACCCAAAATGTGTTCTGTTCAATACTTAACCAACATAGTGGTTAAAAATAACCCAGCAGAATTTATGAATTTATATAGTGTAGGATGGAGTACATGGATATATTCAAACATGTTACTAATAATAGAATAATGCAATAAATAATATTTCAATTGGTATTTAAAATGATTTCCTGATAGAATGACATGTTAGGTATTAATATAATAATAGTACTAAAGTGAAGAAACAATACAATCTTTAAGATTGTAACTGGACCATAATAATGAAAGCAGTATTAATGTAATGTACAAAAGAAAGTCCTTAGTTAAGCAAATGTCAGCAGTCTCCCAAGTAAGCAAACCAACAGGACATCAGAAGTGAAGGGGTCACCTAATTTTACCTGTCACCTTCATGAAAACATTATGTGTTACAATTAGGGCTGTTAATTTAACTATTAATTTATATTTTAAAATAACTTGATTAGTTATATTAATAAACCAGTGAGAGTCTCATCTCTCATCCCCTTTAAAAGCCAGTTGTGCTGGCACCATGCAGATTCACTATTTAGATGGCGGAAGAAGACCAATCAATTTTTATTTTTTGTAATAAAACCTTTAAAATTAGTTTTCTTTCAGTTATGGAAATAAAACTAGCAGGCTTTTAAATGGGAGGATAGCCTAGATCAGTGCTTCCCAAACGTTTTGCAGCATGTACCCCTTTCTAGTGTTTGACACCTGTGAAGCACCCCCAACACCTTACTTTGGTTAAACTTTACATTTTTAATTGCAATAACTAAATACATATATTCACTGTAGATTAGAAAACATGAAAAAATCTGTTATACAAAAGATAACCACCCTTTTTAGTGAGATGGATGGGCCTGCATGTTTGCACAAAGATCATCAAAATTCGGGGTAATGGATGACAGTTTTACTCTCAAATCATTCTCTGCATCTAGTCTTTGTCAATGTTTTGTTTTCAGCAATGTCAGTGCAGAAAAACCTGCCTCGCATAGGTATGTGGTTGCAAAGAGCATCAACACTTTGTGCTTGCTTTGACAATCCTGGATACTCCACCATTGCTGAAGCCCAGAAATCCACCAGTGACTTATTTTTAAGTGAGCATTTTGTGACTCCCATCAGATGATAACTCAAGAACTTTTCTTGCTCTTGAAATAAGAAAATGATGTGGGATTGGAGCTAGGAGTAACATCAAAAGGATTCCGAATCCATGTCTGAGATTGATCCATAGGGGGGAAATAAGTCCGCAGATTTTGGCTGAGCTTGTTGAGATGTTCAATTATGAGGCCTTTGACACAATCACGTAGCACAGATTCACGGGATTGCAAAAATTCAGATAAAAGAGGAAAGCACTCTGTGGAGTTTGTATTTATCCAGTTCGCCCAGAAAACAAGCTTTTTAATACGTGCTTCAACTTTGTCCTGGGTGAAGAGAGTAAAAAATATATCTGCCAGGTATGCCAGCTTCTGAAGCCAGATGTCATCTTGGAGGCATGAAGAGAAATGAAACGGGATGTAAACAAAAAAATCCTGAACTTCACATCTGAACTCAAAAATCAAAAAATCCTTGCTAAAACCTTTCTACGTGATAACAGCGCACTTCTGTGTGCAGTAGAAGTGTTTCATGCTCGCTGCCCATTTTGTTGCATATAGTGCGAAACATACGCATATTTAACGGACGAGCCTTGATGAAGTTGACGATTTTCACGACGTCATAAAGTACAGTCAAAAGTTCACCTGCCATGTTTTTCGTTGCTAGGGCTTCCCGGTGGATGCTGCAGTGGACCCAGGAAACTGAGGTTGCAACTTTTTGGATGAGAGCGACTGCTCCTTTGTGCCTCCCTGCACCTTCTGTACAAATTCCAACGCAGCGCACCCAGTCAACTTTGTGTACTCGGAAAAATCTATACATCAAATAAAAACATCCTCCCCTGTTGAACGTGTGACAAGGGGACGGCAAAACAAAAAATCTTATAAATTATAGAAAAATCTTATAGAAAATCAATAGATTCGCTACGTCAGTAGACCGGAAGAAGAATTTACTGTTTTTTTATTCTGCTTATTAGCTGGCTGAAGATGCTAGTAGATATCGAATCAATGCGACGAGAAACAGTATTGTCAGAGAGAGAGACATTTTACCATATCTTTGGCAACAGGTAAGCAGAGATTTTCTCCAATTGTGTGGGGCATACCTTTTTTAGCTATGCGGTAGCTCGCCAGATATGAAGCTTTCTGTGCATTTGTGGAAGTCCCTAAGCCTGAATGGGAGTGGATAATTTTCTTCTTCTTCTGTAGTTCTGCCAATTTTCCTTGGAAAAAACTTGCGGGCATATCTTGTAATGGACTATGTCTTGTTTGTAAGTGCCGGACCATATATGAGGGCTTGAGACTGCTATTAGCTAAAATTTCACCACAGACTACACATTGTGGGTTTGGACTTTTTGCATCACGATGTAAACCTGAAAGCAATGTAACTGTCACTGTATTTGCGTTTCTTGACATTTTCTCACATTTGGCATGTAGGAGTATTTCTCTTGACCAGTACATCTCTGTTAGGCGTCTCTGTTTCCGCCTCTTCATTCCGTTCATTATTATCTGAGTCAGTTTAATCTGATTTTTCTATATATTCAGCGCTGTGGTCGGTGCACATCTCCACAGAAGAGGCCGATGTAGATGGCTCATTCCTGTCCCTTGATTTCTTTAAAGTGCTCGTTATTTACCAGGTGTCCATTTTGATGAATGTAGTAAGTCAAAAATGAATGAATTATCAGTTAGCACTAATATGAACAGGGCGGGGCTATTGTGACAAAGACATGCTTGTAAAATGAAATTAAATCATGAGTAATTTATAGCTTATAAGGTGAAATTTTATTTCTTATTAAAACTTTCACATGTGAAGTTTACCTCAGTTAAATATGTTAAAATAATAAAGATACAATTTTTCCCCCAACCATTCTCTCGCTGAACCCTGGTGGTCAGTCTGCGCACCCCAGTTTGGGAACCACTGGCCTAGATGATCCGATGATCTCAAAGAATAATTTACAAATATGCAAGAAAAGGTTTGTACTCTAAAAATACTTTATTTGTAACAAATAGGAGATAAAAAATGTAAAAACGTATGGACAGCCGATTCCGAAACATTTAAGCACTCAAGAGAGTGCCGTGAGGGTTTTGAAAAGGATTTCATCTCAGCCGATTCCATATTCACGAGTACAAAGTCATCATATACAATAAATTTGGGGGGTATTTAAAAAAAATAAAAAATAGATGCAAGATTTGCATTTGTTTAAACCAAAACATTTGATTACTTACCAGGCTACAGCAGGTGAAGCAGCTCTTTACGCCTTCTAACGTCTCGTAATCATCTTTTACATTTTAATCCTTTAATTTTTCATATTTAAAAACATTTGTGTGCTGCCGCGCATCCATGTGTGTGATAAGCAAATGCATGTTGTTATCCCGTTTGTAGCCACATTTTGCACTCATTAAATAACAGAAACAACATTGGGCCATTGACTTTAGACTTTAGATCAGGTTTAAGTTATGTTTATACTCGCGCTTTTGGCTTTGGTCCATAACACGAGCCTCCGCTGATTGTGCGCGTGTCTCATGAAACGGACGAGACATTTATAGTTGACGCGCTCGCTGTTGCACTATTCTTTGAACCGCAAGAGGGCGACGCAAGTAATCAAGTGCAAAAACAAACACAAAAAGAGAATAGAAGTCATCGTCTGCTGGAACAACCCTGCTTCTAACATCAGAGCTCGATATATATATATATATATATATATTTATATATTTATACAACAGTTCTTTCTGGTTCTCGAATCTGATTGGCTAAAAGCTATGCGATATTGTACTGATAACGGCACAGTAACCGCTTCACCTTTCGTATCATTCCGCCACCTAGTGAATGGAGGTCCTCTAAACAGGCTCATCTCTGAATGGAAAAACTGCAGACACACACAACCGCGCTGTTTTGAATCACTCTATGTGTGTCTCATTAGTTCACTAGCTCATAAATCAGTCTGTGAATCCCCAATCGGAAGTTATTATTCCGTCAAAGATCAGCGCTCTTGGATGTTAATGGGATTAATGTCTTGTCACATCGTGTGGACGATTAACACTTGGAAAGAGGAATGTAAACACTCATATTTTTTCCGTAGCTATATCTCTTATCAGAACGCGAAAACACAGTGGAACTGCAGGTAAGCACCGCAGCTTTTAAATGTGGACATTGATCATTTATTTAATCGTGACGTGACTATTAAAACATGTTATAAGATATCGTCACTGATATATTTATAAGCAGCATGCAAAAACATCTCTCTGACACTTATAAAAAACTGTTTTATATTGTACTGACAAGAACGAAGTTTAAGAATAACCGAGTGCTCGTATCGCGTTAAGATGAAATGGTAAACCAATAGTAACATTATAGAAGTATAGTTTTATTAACTTTTACCTACACTAAATATGAATAAGAAAACAAGTAATAGTTTCATCATGACACCAAATACTGCTGATTTGATCTAATTTTTGACCATCAGGCCAACATGAGAGCCAGGGAATCCCTGTCAGAGATGTAGCCCAGAGAGGGCGGTGGTCAGCGGGGCGAGTGAACACTGATGTCCGCTCATGCTTTGGTTCTCATACGTACCGAATCTCACTAAGCAAACAGTCAAACAGGCGCTATCTTTACTAATCGACTGTAGATTTAAATGTAATACATATATATTCTCGACTGAACTAATCTTAAAACTACACTTTGTGACCAAGAAATTGTAATATTTAAAAACGGCGAATCCGTCCATGGAGTTGATATGAGATTCAAAGCAGCCGAAAGTGTTACCTGTCATTCTGGCCGCCCTCAAATCCGTGGCGGAAGAAGTAGTTCTAAAACAAAGAGGCTTTTAAAATTACTCCGTTGTTGTTTTCTAGTTTTCGTTTTTCAAACGTGTGCCGTCGAACTGTTGTATAAAAGCAATATATATCGGAGTCGTGTGATATGTAAGGGATAATGTAGAGGCAGCCGGTAGTTATCAGGAAATAAGCCCCGACAGTGTGATCAGGACCCGACGCGAAGCGGAGGGTCTTGTATCACACTGAAGGGGCTTATTTCCCGATAACTACCGGCTGCCTCTACATTATCCCGCTTATTACACGGCTACTTGTCACATAAGAAAAAAACTGGACATGAATATGAATTTGAAACGTTTTATTGGCATATTTGTTTTAAATTAATATTTTTATCCTTCCGCGAAACTTTGCACAGATGCATAAAATGATCGTAATACCTTATTAAGATCTTCTGCTTCATACTTGTCTGTCTCCATTTTTTCTCTTTTCGCCAGTCTTTGAGAAGTTTTAATGCCCATTCTATATTTTTTTGTGTGTTGGCTTCGTAGCTGTCATGCTCTATTTTGTCAAGTTCAGTCTCAGTAAGCTGTCTGTGTCTTGTCGTGGTTGTCCAGTGTTTGTCACAAGATGGCGCCAAACAGTAATCTTTATTGATCTTTATTGGCGCGGAGTGATTTTACTCTGCGTTATTACTTTGGAGCGGTTATTATTTGAAAAGAACGAACCTGCAAATGTCTCAACTGACCAATCAGAATCAAGCATTCCAGAGAGCCGTGTAATAAAGCTCTATATCATCACGGCTGTGCCTCATAGCTCTATATCATCACGGCTGTGCCTCATAGCTCTATATCATCACGGCTGTGATTAGGCCAATCACACTCCTACTCGAGTGATATTGCTTAAATATATGAGAAGTTGAATAAAACAACAATCTCTTAAATATGTCTTTATTAAACATCATTTAATTAACGTTTTTACTATACAAACAGTACAGACTGTCCAGTGGTTCATTCAATGCAAATATAAGCTGAATCATATGTAAAATAATTTGTGATTTAAACTGCAAAGTTTCCATACTTTACTTTGAGTGTCGGATAAATAGTATATGCATTGTCTTGCATGGATTGATCGTCACAGGCTTGCCTGCTTGGACAGAATCACCTCGACTTTGGTCATTTTCGGATGCAGAGCCGCACGCGTTGCTACAAAAATTGCCGTGCACACCTCCGCACGAAATAGGGTCTTACGCACCCAATGCGCACAACCGCCTACTCTACCTTGACGTCATTTTTGCCATGCACACCAATGCACCTGAGCAGATGCGTCGAGTACACAATACTTTAATTAGTGACTTGCGTCGCACATTGTGCCGGATATATGATAGGGCCCTAAGAGTAAAACAAGGACAAGAGGGCAGAATCATGACTTTATCATTTCACATGCTTTCAGGGCCTTCATATTTAAATTTTTAAGCATAAGATGCAAAACAGATCTCAATGCAGTGCTCACATGCTGTTTAAGAAGTTTTTGTGTGTGTGTGCGTGACTGCGCATGTCTAAAGACAGTGCCAAGAAATCATCCAACGATTCAGACAGCTCACAAATGCTACCTGGGCGTCAAAAATGTGGGTCGGTCCCTCCAGAAATAAAAACATTTACTGGAGTAGATGACATTTTCTTGTATTCTGATGCCTTTTTATTTAAAAAGTTGTGTTTACCTTGGCGTGTCGTGGGTGTACAGAGGGGCGAAAATAGTGAAAACACAAAATGGAGTTTAAATTAGAACAGCTCATCTAGTCTGTCTAGTGCCTGTATTTGTGTTGGTATGGTTTGTGTGTCCTTTGTTTAGCCATGACCTTCATCAGCATGCAGGGATAATGTAAACATGTTCAGGGAGTCAGTCCTGTCAAATAGGTCTGACAAACCCTTGCTGTGTTCACACGCCAAACATCAAATACTGTACCTGATGAGCAGTCCTCCTGAGAACGAGTGCTGTCAAACACAGGGTTACGTCCTCACTTCATAGCACACCGCACAGATGATAAAGATGAAATAAAGAACAAACTTATTCTGCATGCCGTTTTATCACTACCTAACGTGCTGTATATCCACTTATTGTCTTTTATGCTGCTAATAATTCATGTAGTTTACCATTTCATCCATTGAGCACTAAAATTGAGCCTTAATATAGTATTTCATTCTGAAATAAAAGAAACAATTTCTTACATCCATGTGCAATCATGAAGCATTTGGGTACTGTAATGTATTAAGTTCACCATGCCCTCTTATTCTCTTCTGCCTGGGTGTTGATATTTGTCTGACAGGCTGACAGAAGCATTTGTAACCTTTTCTCACCCCATTTTTTCATCCTTTCATCCCTGGTTGAAAGCGGAAGTCTCTCTTCCTGACCCTCATCCGCATGAGTAGGAAACAGGACAGTGCGCCTTTGACAGCTCCTGGACGCATTACAGAGATGAGCCACAGTTCTCTGACCTCTGATTGTGAACCCCACTGTTAAAAGAGGCTCTGAGAGTAACTACACTACTGACAGGTCAAACACATGTCCTTGTTCTGTCCAGATGCACTCAATGCACATTTAAAATGCCTCCATTTAAACTTCAGTCAAAGTGGCATCAAACGCCATTGATCTTGTTTTAAATATATTTGTCCATGAGATGTTTAAAATGGACCCACATCCTGTACATTTAGTTCAGCATTTTCACTTCTCGGTTTTTGTCTCTTTGCACTTTGATCCCAGAGAGGACAATCATCCAGTCAGGGGAAGAGGGAATCAGTATATACAATAAGTGATTCCAAAACTATGATGTACAATAATAGAGCCTTTTATTTAAGGTACTGAAGAAATCTGTCTAATTTAGACGTACATGTAATGTAGAGTATATGAACCTGTAACAAAATTTGTGTTTAAACTTTATGGAATCAACAAAGATTAAATATTCAGACAACTTTCCTAATTCCCAATTTCCCCAGCGGTTATTCAATGTGTTTACGAACCAAACATCACTAATTAGGACATAAATTAGTGATGTCCGGTTTGTGAACGAATTCTTCGTTTGAACCGGTTATTTTCAGTTAAATCAGATCTCGAGACAGCAATGATTCACAAGTTACTTTCAGATGTGCTCGACAGTCATTCCGATTCGAAATAAGAGAGACTAATCCGTATTTAATGTATCAACTCTTCATAGGATCTCTCCCCAACAGTACACTGACTGAACTGAGACCTGGTAGCAAACATGCTGGAACTCCTGAGTCACCAATACACTGAATCAAGAACTGTTTCTATCGGACGTGTCCGACTCAATGAGCCGTTAATACTGCGCATGTGTTTACTGAGCAGGACGATACAGTGATTCTCGAGTCAGGGGACAGGTTGCTACATTTATGGAGTCACCAGTACACTGATTCGAGAACGGTTTCTATCGGACGCTTTCGAAAAAATGAGAATCAAAAGAACTGTGGATACTGAGCATGCATGAGCCGAACAGTACACATGTTGGACATCAATGAGTGCTGTGCTAATACTGTGAACATGTATAAACTGAGTAGATGATAAGTTTATTTATTATTACCATAAAACATACTGGAAATGTTAGGTGTAAGCAGATTATATTTTAAGTATGAGCTTGATCATAATTTCTGTTAAACATTAATGAAAGTGCTTTAGTCACAAAACTAAATGATGATAGATGATTTAATAGAATATACCATATAAATCAACCATACACAACTTTACTCGAACATGTTTGAGTGTATTTTTCCCTCCTGGATGATAGAATTAGATACTAACGACATCATTACGTGAGGACGTTAAAGAACTGGTGAATCGATTTTTTGAACTGATTCTTTGAAACGAACTGTTCGAAAGAACTGGTTCACAAGAAAGATTTGGACTTCCCATCACTTTTATAAATGCGTATGCAGCCATGTGCTTTTTGCTTACACTTTTAAAATAGAGACTTTTGTTAAAATGCAGGGCTTGCCTAAGCTAAATCGCTTATGAATCCGCATGCAGCAGTGAGCCTTTAAATTCACTTTTGAATTAACGCCAATGCGAGGGAAACAATTGTTTTACTCTTCCTGCATTTAAAGTGCTGCTTGAATGATGGGTTTATTATTATATATGTACATTATAACAAACAGTAGCAGTTTCTGGCACGGGCGAACTGGGCAGCCGCCCAGGGCGGCATTTTTTAATGAAACATGGGTGGTGGTACGAGCAGTAAAAAATCCTCTGCACCGCCGTGAAGCGGTTGTCTATTATCTATCATTTCACTGTGTGGGGAATTGGCAAATTGGCTGCTTGCTGAGAAGGTATCGTGGACAAAAGCTGTAAGGGGCAAAGCAGGGCTTGGGGGACAGTTCACTTCTGGGTCTTTCCCAAATGGAACGAACGAGGGGGGGTCAGGGGACCTCTTTGCCTCTACTTCTCCCCAGCATGAACCTTTAGGGTTTTTTGCATATTTCTGTGTGTGTGTGTGTGTGTGTGTGTGTTTAGGTGTATGCCTAGTAGGGTTGTGACAATTAATCGGGCAAATGCGCGTTTTCTCAATGAATGAATGAGAATGAATTATGGTGAAATGCAGTCACATCCAAAAGCCAGGGGGCGCTCTCGCTTAGAAACACCATTTGTGCCACAGAAGAAGTAGCATACCAAACACTATTCCAGGAAATGTCTAAAGGAATATTTATATCGCTGTTCTTCAGATTGTTTCAGCTATTTTCATGATAATAAAGAATATTTTAAATGATTGTGTTTGACGAGTGTTGCTTTTTTAAATGCACGTTATAAACGAGTCAAACTTGTAGTGATTTTAGATTGATAAGGACTTCCTACTGATCACGGAGCCGTAGTACATGCACAAGCTGTGCATGAAACACTGAATCGGAGCCTTACAATTCAGAATCGATTTTAGACAGGTCTTTTTAATGGGAGCGCGATGCATCGATGCACATCCCTTATGCCTAGGCTAAAAGACAACTGGACAACTGCAATTTAATGTAATTTTAAAATTTCTTATAATTTCTGAGTAGGCTTATGTGTTATGTTACACTGCTATGTGCTTTGAGTAATGTGACAATATGCTGTCTGATAGAAATGCCTGAACACCCACTGAGCCCCAGTGCTGAGGATGAGCCTATGTCAACTGACCCTGCTAACTGATCCTTACATCTGACTGACAGGATTCGGACAGGGCTGGTTCACTGAGGACCAAGTAAGGTGCCACCTGTCTTTGTTCTCCATAGGAATGAGAGTAATGGGAGAAGTTGCAACACCAATATTTTAAGTGGTGAAAAGATGGCAATGCAGAACAACAGCCTCTTTTGCTTCTGCTGCAAATTGTTTTTCAAGAAGAACATTCATTTAATAAGTGCAGGAATGGCTAATTGCAAAAACGCAAGCGTTTACCTCACATTACATGAAAACAGTCCTGAACACCTCAATTGCATGAAAGCATGGCAGGAACTGTCAGTGAGGTTAAAACCATCAAATGAGAATTTTCTCAAGGAGGTTGAACTTCTGGCCAGGTTTGATCCCATTATGAAAGATCATGTTAACCGTGTCGACAAAGGAAAAGCAAGTCACAACAGCTACCTAGGCCATCATGTGCAGAATGAGCTTATTGATTTGTTAAGCAGCAAAATCATATCTGCTATAGTGGATGACATCAAGCAAGCAAAGTTTTTTTTCAGTAATTCGGGACTGCACCCCATATATAAGCCACACAGAACAGTTATCAGTGGTCATTAGAGTGGTTTCACTGATGGGATGGCCCATATCAGGGAACATTTTATTGGATTTTTGAAGGCAGAGGAGTCCACAGGCCAGCACTTGGCATCCATGATCCTGACAAGACTTGAGAAGTTGGAAATTACTTTTGAAGACTGCAGAGGACAGTCCTTTGACAACGGGGCAAACATGAAAGGCAAAAATAAGGGAGTTCAAGCCAGGCTATTAGAAAATAATCCTCAAGCTTTGTTTGTGCCATGTGAAGTGCATACGTTGAATTTAGTTCTGTGTGTTGCTGCTAAAGGATCTGTTGATGTTATAAGTTACTTTGGTGTCCTGCAAAAGCATGTTATTTTCAGCCTCCACCCAAATATGGACCATACTGAAGAATCATGTGAGCATCACCTTAAAGTTGTGGGCAAAAATAAGGTGGGAGAGCAAGGAGCAAAGAGCGTCGAGCCCATGAGGTACCAGGGAGCTGACGTGAGAGAGGCTTTAATTGAGGTGAGAGACCACACCAAAGACCTACTATAAAGGCTGAGGCCCAGTCTTTGTCTGAGGAGGTGGGGTGGTACCGCTTCAGCATCTGCATGGTTGTTTGGTATGACATGCTATCTGCAATACTGCATGCCAGTAAACTAATGCAGTCTCCTAATATGCATGTGAACCTAGCTGTGAGTCTTTTGAAGACGACTGGGAGAGATCTCCAGAGCTACAGGGCAAGTGGCTTTATGACTGTGCCCTTTTAGCCTGGGACCAGGATAAGCCCTGTCTGGAAACCATCCCATTGTTTCCCCATATCATATGTAGGTGGATTTAGGTTGAGTTGATCTTTTGAAGTGTCGTTGTGGTCAGAGACAGATGGATCCTCCTACTGTGTTTCTGCATCACAGTTCAGGGGCATGATGGTATCATCTTCACAGCTGTCCACTGCATCACTGACATGAATTTGTGAATATAAAATAAGCTTACATCATGAGAATAAATTATGGGTGCACCGATAAATGCCGATATACACTAATAATATGTGCCCGATAACTATTCTGAATCGCACAGTCGATATTATTCACAGCTTTTTTATGTACTACAGTTTTTGATCAGTAAGTGCTTATCGATCTGAAATCACTGCTGGTTTGAGTTGTTTATAACATGCATTTGAAAAAGTACTCATTAAACATAATCATTATAAATATTCTTTATTATCATGAAAATACCTGAAAAGGTTTGAAGAACAGCGATATAAATATATCCTTAAGTCATTTCCTGGAGCTGCGTGTCATAGCTGCTTGTGTATGATTATTTGTCTACAGCGCATATTGAGTTTTTGCACGAGAGCGCCCCCTGGCTTTTGGATGTAGCGGCATTTCACCGTAATTCGCAAGCATCATCGGCCGATATATCGGTGCACCCCTAGAACAAATACATAATGGCACCCATACTTAAACAGAACAGTGTGTGTAAGAGAGAGAGATGCATTCAAAACGAGTAAGTATACACACAACCTCTAACTCCAGTGTTAATATGTCGTTTAATAGGTCAGAATCTGATTGAATCTGAAACCTAAGTAACTTACAGAAAAAAATGTGAGCTACTGTAAGAATGTAATGTACCATAATATCTTGTTGTACTATCATAAATATAAAACATACAGGTGGGCAATGAAAATCATGCAAGATTTGTTTATTTTGCTGACTACTTGTACTGATCTCAAGTGTATTCATAGAACGAACTTCACAAATATAATGTTAGACTAACAAGCATATAGCTAGCTATGTTAGGGCGCACTCACATTATCCAAACCAAACCAAACCATGCCCCAGCGCGATTGTCACCCCTCCCTACTCCCCCAGGTGCACGCACTCACACTGTACTTTTTATCGATCCGAGTCCGGGCGCGCTTTCGTGATTAAGATGCGATTGTTTTGAAAAAAGCTGGAAGTAAAGCTCTCTCTTAACACTGGAACCCACCGTAATGATAAGTCTGTGTTTTTTATTTAGAGTCGTTTGGTGCGCGATTACAAACAGCTCTCTAACATGTCATCATATTGCTTAGTTGATCTGTCACGTGCGCAGCTCGGACATTCACGTAACCCTGCTGCGCGCATCAAAAGATTTTTACGGTGGCAGATGAAGGTGATTGGTCGCGCAACTGACGTCTTCACCTATTGATTCGCGCTCAGGCGCGATTGCGCTCACACCACAGCCTTCCGCGCCTGAGCCCAAGTGAACCGCGCTCCGGCCCACCTTTGCAACCCGGCCGCGGCACGATTAACCAATCCGCCATTTGTCCCCCATTGCTCACTGGGCTCTGCAGTGATTACTGCCCACTGCTCTGGGTTTGTGTGTGTTCTACTCACTGGATAAGTTAAATGCAGAGGTCACATTCCAAGTATGGATTACCATACATCATTACGTCACTTTCACTTCACATATTTTAAGAGACATGACAAAAACATTAACAACAATAACAAGGGCGTAGCCATCATTTCAGAAGTTAGGGAGACCGGACAGAAATGTGAAGTGTAATCCTTTTTTAAAGAAAATAGCATGCACTTCTAGGCTGATGATGATGGGGAAAGAATCATAAAGAGCAGAGTTGAGCTGGCTAGTCTGTACATGTGCTAGAAGGGATTGCCAGAGTTTGACAAAGAAAGTGCTGGGCCAGCGAAGAGAGTTTCTAATTTTCTCTGATTTCATGAAGTAAAGAACATCAACCCAGTGGGCATGAGACAGAGGGTTCTTCCAATTTAATAGAATTAAATGCCTTGCCAAAAGAGTTAATAAAGCTACAAAATCGGATAAATGAGGAGACAGAAAGTGGCCAGGTGGGAGAACCCCAAACCAGAGATGGGAAAAGTACACACATCCTTTAATCAAGTAGAAGTTCAGATACTTGTGTTTAAAAATACACTAGTAAAAGTACTGACTAGTTAAGTTAAAGTAAATAAGTATGGATATGGGGAGGCACAGCCTTTGAGATTGCATGGGATTTTGACAAATCTCCCCACCTGATATTTTTCTCTTTTATTACAAATACAGATTTAAACTGAAGTAATGAGTCTAGTTTAAAAATGTAAGAAGTATAAAGTACAGATATTTGTGTGAAAATATCTTTCTGGCTTACTAATATGTTTTACAAGGGCGTGTTTACCATTTTGGGGGCCCTAAGCAAAGTCCAATAACATGGGGCCCTGTGCCCCAACAAGTTTTCCTTTCAATTGCACAACAGTAATAGAATTAAGTGAGACATATATAAACCTGATGTATTTCATAACACAAAATTGTTACAGTATAAAACAAAATTGTTGGTTTAAAAAAATAAAAATAATGTCCATTGTCTTATTCAAAATGATCAAAAATACAGAATCCTTCTCTGTAAAAAATGATAGGTCTTGGCTTTACCTTAAACTATTGATTCCCAAACCATTTAGACAGAAAAAGTTATTCTATGGCATCATTGTGAAGCACTTTTATGTTTAAAAGTGTTGATGAGATACAGCATATGATTTATGTATTTTCTGCTTTGCTGCAGAAACCTCTGCGTGGTGTCTTTATATCATATTTCTACCTGTATTTCATGACGAGTGTTGAACAAAAGATTATGCATGTCACTGATCAAAACAAACCACCAATCACAGGTGTAAAGACATCAGTCATGTCCCGTCCCCAAGTCTCAAAAGTCAACTTGACAATCAAGCTTGTGTATCTGCATTTGTTTGCTCTGAGCAGAGAAGTCTTTTTTGCTCACGTCCTCACAAGGATGCTTTTAGAGAGTCGGGCTTGTAACCCAAGAATTGCCGGTTCGAGTCTTATGCTGGCAGGTTGCTATTGTGGTGTCTTTGATCCAGACACCTAAACCCCAGTTGTTTCCTGGGCACTGAAGAGATAGCTGCCCACTGCTCCGGGCATGTGTTTTTACGACTTGCAGTGCATGTGTTCACTGGGATGGGTTTAATCCAGAGGTCACATTTTGAGTATGCGCTACTTGACAAGCATATCACGCTTTCACTGTGATTTGACAACTGAGTGAAAAGTGACATTGACGAGCTGAGCATTTCACCCAAAGTTGAACATTTTTCAACTCTGGGTGCTCAGCGCTGGGCATGGAAAAAGACAAAACCCACCAGCTACTGGTGTTTTTGAAAAGCGTGAGGCTGCATTGGAAATAATTTCAAACATATGTCTGCCTAACATACCCTAACCCTAAATGCCTTGGTGTACATGACCCCAAATGGGTTATCTGCTTGTGGCCAGTAGGGGGCGCCCCAAGCCCACGGGGCTCATGCAATTTCATGCTATGCGTGGTGGGTAAACACACTACTGATTTTGTATACTTACTGTACATTTTGCATAGTATGTGTAAAAGGTGATCGGTGACAATAAGACTGAGATCAAATGTGGACAATCTTCAATTCTGTGGTTCGGTGGCCAAATATATCCATGCTTAATAATAGAAAGTAAATGTGATGTAGTCATTAAAATTTCTATTTCCTTCACTGTGCTTAACCTGAACTTGCTTTTTGTTTTACTGTCTGTACAGATGTAGGCTACATACAGGTTTTCTTTTCAAATGTTATTATTTTACTTAAAATAATCCTATTGTATTAATTTCTCTATTTTTTTAGTACTGTATTCTATATTGTAAAAATATAATACACAAAGTCTATGTCAGAAGTCCAACATTCATTTAGTCACTACACAGTCTGTTTATGTCTACCATAGTGAAAATAATGTATCTTACTATTAATAAATGTTATATTGGAATCATTCTGTAGTGAAACTGTAATTGTCCTTTTTTAAATTCAGACCCTGCCCCTAAAAAAACCTCTCTGCATGTCCCTGTGGGAAACAAAGTCAGAAAGAGAGGAGGATTTAACAAGGCATCAATGTGGAGCCAAAAAGTAGTAGTGCGTAAGTTGTTTGGATGAAACCAATACAGAAATATATCTGCAAGCAGCAATACCAGGGTAAAACCAAAAAGGGCACAGAAGTTGTAAAGTTGAGTTTGGACGAGCAGATTAAACAACCTAGGAAAACCTCATGATTTGAGATGAAAAAATACAAAAGTATTCAACAAAAATAATCTATGTTCTTGCCCGCCATAATCGTCGCTCTCTTACTAAGAATCATGGATCACTGGGTCTCTGAAGAAAACGTGAGTGGTGCTTGCTGGGCAAATCTTGGGAAACAAAATGTTACAAGTTTAATGAGTCAAAAGAGCACACCCCCATGTCTCTATGACTCTGATGCAGAGAAAAAGCTCTTGCAAAATGATTGCTAGGATATTCTCATTGGTTGCTAGCGATTGAATTAGCATCCACCAATGATTATACTACAAGCCACGAAAGAAATACTCCATGATGACTCGTGATTTGAGATAAAACGTTGCAGTAGTTTTTAGCAATTTTCCTATCTCAAAACCACTAGGTGGTGCTATGAAAAAATCATGCATGCAACCTCAAGTCATGACTGTGTTACATCTAGCTAGTTTCATGACTATACACTTTAGTTTAGCTTAGAAAAGAAGTTGTATGACCAAAAGGCTTGCTTGAAATCAAAGGTTTGATTTAATTATAAGGCCAACTAGTGGTGCAGGCATATCATTTTTTGTGTGTGGCCTTTTTACTCTGCTCATATATCAGTGTATCAAATCTGATGAAAAAGTATCATTTCGTAGCAGAGTTATGTCTAAAAACACAAAAAAATGTGGTTTTAATTTATTTTAATTTAGTTTTTTTGCAATTATCGGCCATTTCTGATTTCTGATAGTTTTTTTGTTCAGAAGCTAATGTATTGTTTTTCTCATGGTGGTTTTAAGTTGATCGGAATAACGGAGATATTCACGTGTGTTTATTAAGTGCTATTAGCTGCACTGAACTAAGTGCAAGTCAAAACCTGGCATGTTTTGAATCGTTGGACTCGGCAATGATTCAGTTCTCCAAGGAAAAAAGTTTCATGATAATACATCGACCGCAGCCAAAGTATAGGCATGTCAAACATGTGTCTGACCACTAGGTGGCGCTGTGATGAAACTGTTCATGCACTCTTTCTTCCTGACTGCCATCACAAGTAGCAAGTGTCATGTCAAAAGGCATGTGTTTGGCGAAGATACAGCCTAAAATCCATTTTTTTGCGCTTTACATAAATTCGCTGACGCGCTATACGATGGATTCCTGTATCAAAACTCTTATGATAACTTTTTGCCTTGAGTGTCTCTAGATGCTACATACTGATTTTCATGGCAATCGGACAAAACCTCTAGGACGAAAAAGTAGGTTTTACTATTAATTAAAATGATGCAATTTTGTTTCAAGGACTTACGGGTCAGAAGTTATAAACAAAAACGTAAGTGTAAATTTGGACTGTTGGTGGCACTAGTGGGTTTGAGATAGAGACTCCAAATTTGCTGTGAAAATGGCAGAAGAAGAAGAGGAAGCATAATAATAAGAAAACTAACAATAACAATAGGGGTCTTCATCCGATCTGGGCTTGACCCCTAATAATGTATATTTGCTCCCCAATAATAAAATAGAAAATTGGGAAGATCCAGACTGACCAGTTGTTTTCTCTGCTGCAGAGTGCAATTTCAGATCCTCAGATCCAAAGAAGAAAAAAAAAATAAAAAAATGTAAGTAGGACATTTATCTAAATACAGTTAACCCAACTGAAGGGAGGAGAGTCCAATAACTAAAATGCTGTGAAAAATTAAGCAACAGAATAAAATGACAGTCAAAAAAGGTGATTTTTCTTTTCTACGTTTTTACAAAGATTATTTTAATTGCATATCATTATACATTTGTCAGACATAGTCTGGATTTAAGAGTTCAGACATAGACAAATGGATTAATGGGAATTTTGGTAATGCCCTATAACCAAAGGCCTAAGTCAAACCTTACCCGTTTCATTGTCTTTAAAATTTGGTTGCTATGTCAAACCAACTCTGCTTTTTATGTGCAAGTCAATGTAAAACATTATAATTTGGTAACCATTAGCATCATGAAATCATCAATATCCCTATTTCGAGCCACGGCTAGGTCAGGAGGCCTTTCTGTGTGGAGTTTGCTTGTTCTCCCTGTGTCAGCATGGACTTACTCTGGGTACTCTGGTTTTCTCCTACAGGCCAATAACATGCAAGTTAGGTGAATTGAAGAAACCAAAATGCCCCTCACCCTACATGTGTATGGATTAACGTGTGGATCAACTTATGTTTGGATTAACCAGTTGAATAGAATTCATGAATATAGACATAGATGCAGGAATGGCGTGAAGAATAAATACATAAATAAATAAAATCATCAATAAAAAGACATGCTTTAACAAAACTGTTACAATAATTATTTATTAAACCTAAAATGTCCGTGGCTCATTTAATTTCCATTTATCATAATGGGGTAAAAAAATAATAAAGAAAAATAATTAAAGAAGAAAACAAAAGTCTAAGCCAGCTCTCTCTTGTCATTAACATTTATTCATTTAGCAGATGCTTTTATCCAAAGCAACTTACAGATGATACAGCATTCAACATTTTGTCTTAAGAGCTTACAATAAGCATATATCACAAAGCTACTTGCATTCGAATGATGAAAGATTATGTTTTTTAATTTAATTTTAGACTTGATGGTCGAGGCAATGCACATTCTCAAGCCCATTAAAAGACTTGTTCATAAAGATGATTTGTTTAAACAACTAATACATAATATACAATGTACACAATTGTTATTATAAAGAATTTAATTATTGAAAATATGTTAAACGAAAATATCTAAATACTAAAAAAAGATGAAACACATAAAGAGCCTAATGCATATGATATTATATAATTATAATATTATAAACAGCATCAATTCAAGTTTGTGATGTGTTGTAAAGACAAAAGGAATAAGTACACAGCTTCAGTAGAGAACCATTAAACCTCCAATGTCCTACGTTTGAAGAAAGAAAGCAAGAAAAAGCAGCCCTGAGGTAATTTGACTTAATAATTTTGTAAACAGAAAAAAAAAACTTTATTGTACAGCACAGAGTAATTTAAGCAGATGAAACACTCATATATTTACCCAATCAATTAACAAGTAAAATAAAGAAATAATAAATAAACAATAATGCAGTATGAGAAGGAAGTTGTTTTTTGATTCACCTTCCACTTGACAATTTGTGTAATATTTCCCCCAATTATTACAAAACATTACTTTAACAAACTGCTAATGTATTAACATGCATAGTTGGGTCAAATTCATATAATTATTTACAAACACCTGCATAGAGAGATTTTTCCTACCTTGTTTCACTTCATCTTTGTCTGAATTGCATTTTCTGTCACGAAAAGGATGCTCAGTGCAATTTAAATCAAACACAGGACATGCATATTAAAATCTGAGAAGGGAACCCAAACCCATAATAGTAATGGTAAAGGACATTCACAGACTAGAAACCATCAGCCAACACAACACTACAAAAAATTCTGGAAGACATATATGTGATCGATCTGGGAAAATGCATCATATGGTGAAATTTTACACATTTAAAAAAGTTACGGCTGACTGAAGTCGACTAATGTCACTGTGATTGTCAGGAACAGAATTTTGAGAAAACAGGTTTAAAGAAAGGCAATGAAAATAGCAGCAGTCAATGAGTGCGTTTACATGCACAGTCTTACGCCGATTATGCTTAAAAAACTGATAACACGTGGGGTCATGTAAACGGGTAAAACGGGTTTCCTTTATCGGGGAAAGTCCATAAACGGCGTAAGCAAAAACCGATCGGCACAGGTAGTTTTTTGCTCATTACTCCGATATCGCGTGGCATGTAAACACCTTAACCAGCTTTCTCACGGTTTTGTCTATATGCGCATGTCTCCGCGTATGAAAGATAAAAGTCACACGCGGAAATAAGCGCAAAGTAACACATAAAAGTCTCCGCTCGACTAAAGTAGTTGGCAGATAAACTGTTAAAATAGCAGCTCATGTTACATTTACAGGTTCTGCAGACACGAGAAGAGATACAACAGTACAGCTTAAGACAGATATGTCGTTGACTTTTTGAATGACTATTGTGTACTATAGGTGGTGACGTCACTGCCTGCAAGAAAACTGATAATTCTTCAAGTCCCATGTAAACGCAATTGTCTGCATAGCCGGCTTATTGATTTGCATGTAAACGCATAAAAACTGTAATAAGCAGATTTTTGATAGTTATCCGCTTATTCTGTCCATGTAAACGTACTCAATTATTACAAGTAAAAGACTTATTTTAGTCACTATACATGTTGTTAAAGATACATTTGGTCACTTTGACCCAAAAGAACAAACATTTAAACATTACCTTATATTATCTGAACCGCATCTATTCACTTTTATATTTTACTGTTACTTTAAGTGTAGTTACTTTGATTTTCATGTGCATAGTCTCTGAACATTTGATCACCCCTTGTATGTTTAGATTGCACGACTATTTTACTTTCTAGCTTAGATTTAGAATAGCAAGCACAGGGCAGGTTGCACCAATATCAACGTGACAAAAGCAATACTAGGGTACCTTCATCTGGACTCTTCCTCTTCAGTAAGGTCTTTCATCTGATCATTCATCTCTGGATGTGAAATAATCCATTTTAACAATGTTTAGGACACTGACATCACCAGGATTGATCAGATTAAGGAAGTTTATCATTAAAGTAAGCAGCTACTGCAGGCCAGCCCTGCGATAGTCTCAAGGCGTTCCCATCCAGCCAAGCGGCAGGCACTATACAAGTGAATTTTGCCTAGATATAAAGATGTATAATTTATAATAATAATTTAATGAAAACCAATTTTGTAAAAATTTTTTTGCTGAAAATGTTTAAGCGCGCCATCCGACTGGTTTTCCCAGAATGCCCAGCTTTTGAAATAAAACTTATTGATCTTACTAGTGTTAACATCTTAAAGGAATAGTCAATTTTCTTAAACAAAAAATCCAGATAATTTACTCACCACCATGTCATCCAAAATGTTAATGTCTTTCTTTGTTCAGTCGGGAAGAAATTATGTAAGACCCTTATGTCTCGTTTGGGATCGCTTAGAGTCCTTTGAAACTCTTACTGAAAAAAACTGTTAAGTGTTGAGTTAAGTGTTAAATGTTGGGCTCTATTAAAGTCCATTAAAATGAGAAAAATCCTGAAATGTTTTCCTCAAAAAACATAATTTCTTCTGGACTGAACAAAGAAAGACATCAACACCTTGGACGACATGGTGGTGAGGAAATTTTCTGGATTGGACTATTCCTTTAAGTGTACTCAAAGAGACACCATGGCACTTGACGTTTTCATTCTCCACGTCTTAGAGAATAACAAAATATTTAACTCCACTGTGTAGAAATTGTTTGCGTTAGAGTGTAGCACATTTGTTTAGGGAAGACACTCATTAACAAAGTTTTGAAATATATAAGTCGATGAGATATTTCATAAGGGATTCAATTATGGCTGAAAGCAAACCCAGTGTTTTGCTTTAATTATTGATTGGACTATTGTGATAAAGATGCAATAAATGCTCCCAAAACACTTATTTTTTTTCTTTATTTACATGTTTGAGTTTCTTGTTCACCAAATGTACAGTAGTATGTCAATCTCCACAGGAGATCTTAAGGATTTGTGGTGCGGTAAGCTCATCTGGTTTCTCATAAAGCTTATCGATGGCAGGGGTCAGTAGAGTGGTGGGGGCCTTCCCAAACTCTCTATCCTAGGCCTTCAAAACAATATGACACAATAGCTGTTTTCCCAGCTTACACTACCCTTGGGATATGGCCTGAGCCCATCTCGACCTCATCAAAAGCAGGGTACAGACCCTTGTGTAATATAAAGCAGAAATTTAACACTAAAATTGGAATAATGGGAATGCACTAATTAACCTTGGCTGGAGGAGCCAGGCCCCTGAGAGGCAGCTTTACAAGGAGCAATACTTTTTAATTGTGCCCAAGTGGCAGTACTTAAAAAAGTGAAAATTATAGCTTGACCTGGGTTTTATTTGAACCCCTAATTCCTTTCTTAGTCTTCAGAAAAAGAAAGCCACTTAGCATCTGGTGGCTAAAAGTGCATTAGATTTTGCCAGCTACTCAAGGATGAGACAAGTCTCTGTAAATATTAGCCCATGATGCCCAGAGGGATGCAAGGACCATGCCACAGATCAAACAAGATTTGTATGGGGGATTTTTTCCTGGTCTAATATGTTGGGGATTACTGCAGTCTGCCCTGAGAGAAACATTCAGTGGCTGTCTGCTGAGCAATGATCCTGTCTCTATCTGTGACCAGGACCTCCATTCGTCAAAATGATTTACTTGCCAAAAGGCAACCAAGATCTCATGTACGGATGTGCTTGTAGCCATCAGCTGTGTATGTGTGTGACTCAATTATCCCTCTGTCTAAACTGTAGTATGTATTGGTAATTCCCTCAGTCTCTCTGTGTGTGACCCCACAAACATAAAACATTTTTGCAAGGCTGTAATCTTAATTCCAACTCAAACTAAAACACCTCTACAACTACAACAACTTGTTGATGTTAGTTCATATTTAGGAACTGAAATAAGTCATACATATTATTAACATAATATAATTATATTAATAATTATAATAATTAATAATAATAATAATTCCTTACATTTATATTGCTCAGTACTCAAAGCGCTTTACATATGAACAGGGGAATCTCCTGAACCACCACCAATGTGCAGCATCCACCTGGATAATGCGACGGCAGCCATATTGCACCAGAACACCCACCACACACACCAGCTTATTAGTTGAGAGGAGATAGAGTGATATAGACAATTAGTATGAGGGATGATTAGTAGGCCAATGGGCAAGTTTGGCCAGGATGCCGGGGCACACCCCTACTCTTTTCGAAGGACATCCTGGGATTTTTAATGACCACAGAGAGTCAGGACCTCGGTTGAACGTCTCATCCGAAGGACACATATTCTGGGTGAAATAATAATTAGGGTTTTACAAAGTAAAATTAACCAACAGAACTGATATTCCAGCATTGTAGAATTTAATTTTTTACTATTTTATTAAGTTTGAGATTGTTTTGTGTCATGAAGTTTTTTTTGGGGGGTAACGTCAACAATGTATCCCCTGACATTTTAAGTTGAACGGTTGTGTTTTAAAAAACTAAAATATATATACTTATATTTATAGTCTTTCTTGACTTAGAGGAGAGCAAGGGTCATTTTCAGAAAAACGTAATTTTAAAAGCTAATGTTTTAGACAGAGATATATTTTTGCTGTGGTCAATAACTCACAAGTGTGGTCTATCAATACCAGCTGGAATTTTGAACAAATGTAAAACGACTTCTGTATAATTTCACTTTAAACAAGAGTAGTGAATTGTTACTTTTGACCTTGACAGCAGGGACGAAAGTAACACACAGGTGGGTCAAAAGTAACACAACAAAACATGATAGATTTTTGTGTTACACTTGTTTTTATTAAATATATATGACTATGACCTCTTTAATATGTAACTGCAAACTTATTTTGTCATTTATCTTTATAAAAAATAATTAAATTAAATTTATATTTTAAATTTCAGTTTTATCAAATGTTTCAAAAGCAACCAACAGTACAAACTTAAATTGCTGAGACAAAAAAAAAATGTCAATAGTTTGAACACTATGAAAATGAAATTAAATCAAATTAGAATAATATCAATTTTTTAATATATTATACACAGTATTAGCAGCGGGACAAAACTAACAAGTGTTACTTTTGACCCGACAGGATCTACTCACAAAATACTTTTATTTTGAAAAACTGAGAAGTCTTCAGGATGTTATATACGAAATACCTTGTAGATTTATCAGTATTGTAACACATGAAACGAGAAACACAACGCGTTATAAGACCGCTTTTGGAATTTACTTATCATGGTTGAAAACACAGTTCTGGATCTACACGTGGAAATCGGTGAGTAAATAATGCGATATTTGTCAACTCTTTCAGAGGTTATGTGCTAATATGCTGTCATAGTGAGATGCAGATGTTATTATCAGGGCTCGAAGAAAATCGCTTTGTTACTTTCGTTCTTCAACTCTCCCACACTTACTGGTTTTGCACTGAAGTCCAGCTTTTGTTGTTTGGGTAGTGGATGACCTCCTGCTCACTGCTAGTTTGCACCTCCGGGTGGGACTTGCTTTTAGTTTGACTGTCTGTGCCGTGCCGCGACTCCAAATGTTTTTTTTTTATTTGACGTAGTGTTTTTGTAGCTGCATCTCTCTTCTCTCTCCATTGTACGTTGTTTACGTTTGTGTCGCTTACACGTGACCTGAATTGTCCTCGTGCAGAAAACGTGACTTGTCGCAGACCTGACTTCATTTCCCGAGGCGCAAGAAGAAATATACAAGAAAATATATATTTTACTAAGGAAAATTTCAAAAATAGTAACGCACAGTGACTTGGATAAGTAACTTTATTCTGATTACTGGTTTGGGAATATTAACGCGTTAGATTACTCGTTACTAAAAAAAGTGGTCAGATTAGAGCAACGCGTTACTAAGTAACGCGTTACCGGCATCACTGGATGTGTTTAAGTTCTTATTTAGATCTATGAGCTCTTTGATAATCCTGATATTTTAATGGCAGACTGGTGACTGATGTCTTCTAGTGAAAACATATAATATGCTTATCTTTTTCTGAGATGGAGACTAAAGCCCTGTGTCCACCAAAGCGACTGAAATGGCAGGTGATGCTGTCTGTGGGTGCTTGCAGGATTTCTTTAAGGCAGGGTGCATGATCTATGAAAGCCAATGTTGACATTTGAAATCACCTAAACCATGGGTGGGGAATCCTTGTCCTGGAGGACCACTGTCCTGTAGAGTTCAGTTCCAACCCTACTTAAACACACCTGAAAAATCAAATAAAAGTCTTCAGGATTACTTGCTCTGCGGTCCAGTTCGGTTTTTATGACCTTACCTCGCTAACTTCCCTCAGTTTCGTTCACTCCAATGTACGTCATTGCTCACGTTTTATGAGTGCCCAGTACTGCTGGAACACTTGAAGTAGGTTTAAATGGATCGCCCTAAGCCCTTGATCACATGGAAAGTGGAGACCGCCCCTCCATCAATTGAACTGTGCAAAGCGCGAGCTGCTGAAGTGACGTCACGATCGCGTTGCATTGTGGGATATGAAGCTGCCTGAAGTGTACATATGAAGTCAAAATCGAGGGAGTGAGGGTCTGTCCATATAAACTTCCCTTGTTCACTTGACGAAGTGGAACGCACTTCAAAATGGCGACAGGGATTCCCCGAGTTTAGGGAAGTTTGCGAGTGCATGTATAAAACTGGAGTGGAACGCAGCCCCGGAAATGAAATGCAGGTGTGTTCGACTAGGGCTGGAACCAAACCCCCCAGGACAGCGGCCCTCCAGGACCCAGGGCTCCCCACCCCTGCCCTAAACAAACACGCCCCTACCTCAATAGAATCTGGACATTCTTTTGATAGACCCATCCCACACATAGGCAACCTAGGCAACGATGTCGGTTAGTAGACACGGCCCTTACTGCTGATTGGCTACAAGTGTGTTTTGGTAGTCGGCCCGACTCCCTTTTCCAAAGTGTTTTTCAAAAATTTTAAAAGTTTACATTTCTCAACTCTTTGTGCTGAGAGTGGGGAAAAACGCAGAGCGTCAGTGCTCAAGGCAGACAAAAACTGCCTGCTGCTGGCTTTTTTAAAGGCGTGGTGCTTCCATTGGAAACAACTGAAAACATATGCCGACTGCAGGAAAAAACGGTCCGGTGGACACAGAGCCTAAATCGTCTCAGTTACAACTGTAACCTCTGTTCCCTGAGATAGGGAATAAGATGCTGCATTATTAAATGACACTATGGGGGGACGCTATCAGCGTGCATGTGCCTGAATAATGTGTAAAACACTGAGCACATCAATGTGACATAAACGCTGGGTAAATCTCTAAGCACGTCAATATTTCTCCTGGGTTGAACTAGCTTGCCTTTTATAGCAATAAGAGATGACGTCGGCAGAACCGGACAGTATAAATAGAGAGGACAATCAGACCATACCAGCTTCTGATAAATAAAGCTAGTGCTACAGACATGATGACTTATGGGAAAGAGACAAGTGTTTCATTCTCTATCTCAGAGAACCGAAGCCACAGTAGAAACCAAGAAGTTTCCCTTCAAGGCAACTCCACGCCGCATCATGAAATGACACTATGGAGAGGAAATGCCCACTATGCCATAGCGAGTTGTGTCTGTTAAGATGTGAAGGTGTCAGAACTTCAGGAAGACCTTGTATCAGCAGGTACTGTTGTTTCAAAGAAAACTATAAGCAATGCACTGAAACACCATGGCATCCATGCACCCTCACCACGTAAGACTCCACTGCAGAACAAAAAGCATGTTGAGGCTCTGTTAAACTTTGTGAAAGAGCATTTGGAGAAGCCTGTGGATTATTTGGAGACTATAGTATGGTCAAATGAAAGCAAAATTGAACTTTTTTGGCAGTCATTCTACACACCATGTTTGGAGAAGAAATGGCACTGCCCACCACCCCAAGAACACCATACCAACAGTTAAGTTTGGGGTGGAAGCATCATGGTTTGGGGGCTGCTTTTCAGCAAGGGGTACTGGCAGACTTCATATAATTGAAGGCAGGATGAATGGAGAAATGTACCGGGACATTCTGGATAAAAATCTGCTGCCATATACCAGAAAGCTGAAAATGAAAACACAAGGCCAAGGAAACATTGAAGTGGTTTCAAAGAAAGAAAATCAAGCTGCTTGAATGGCCCAGTCAATAACCTGACCTAATTCCCATAGAAAATCAATGGAGAGAACTGAAGATCAAAGTTCATAAAAGAGGCCCAAGTAAGATCAATGGAGACTACTGGTCCCTCCATACAAGAGGCATCCAGAAGCTGTAATCACCAACAAAAGCGACCCGGTACCGGATCCAAATTGACGTCATCGAAATGTTTGTGTAATTATTAAATGTCCACGTCACTCTATAAAGTCATATGTGGTACCGTTTGAAAGCTTAGAATGTCTACTTTCAGGAGAAGTGCACCACTTTGGCATTTATTTTACATAAAATCATTTAATTAGGCTGAAATTAATCATATGAAAAAATAATATTTGTGTTATGATCACGCATGTTCACCAATAAAATTATTATCCATAACGCTCAAGTATACACAATATGTGCAAGTTATATGTCAAATGAAAGCTCTCATTCTCCAGAATAAGGTTCCACCATTTATTTTAGTAAAACATTGCCACAGACTGAACAATCGTCGAATAAGCAACAATGTATGAACATAATATTTTTGAAGAAAAAACACAAACCTTGCATTTCCGATCTCATATCTGCATCATGCCGTCACAAATTGCCACAAATGCTATATCTTCTTTTTCGTTTGGTTGTTTTCTTCAAAATGAGCCCATGTTTACCTCTCTATGTGCTTGTTTGCGTTATCAAACTTGCACAGTATATAAAAGGTATGGATAGTAAAACATTCCGCAGAACACGCAAACCTCAATTTAGCCACAAAATATACAGATCTGCTGAAAGCTGAGACGCTGACCTTTACAGAGATACCTGATTGGACCAGATTGACCAATCAGAAGCCGAGAAATCGCCGTGCGCACAAAGGGGGATGGTTGGAAAACACAGAGCAAGTTAGTGGAGTACCCAAACAAACAGCCCCGCCGCTCCCATAACGCGCATCACGCGCTGTGCGTAGGGCATCACGTGCTGAGGGGGCACCAAAAATAGCCTAATCAAAAAAAATTATAATGCTGATATTATTTCATTAGCCTATAGAAATATTATTACGCACTTTTTATCCATGTATATGTTACAAAAAGGGGGAACGAGATAATTTAATTGCTCTAGTCTAGAAAGTATGCCCCCCAGCCTTTGATGGTCCGTGCCGGTTGACCGCGCGGGCGCCTGACGAGGTTTGACAGAGGCCGTTTCTCAATCCGAAGGCTGCAGCCTCCAGAGGTCGCATTTCTACATACGTCATCAAAACGTTCTTATTTCGTAATGTTAACGATTATAAAGTTGACTATTATTCTTAGTTAATCGTATATTGTTGTGATATGCTTATGACTTGCTAATGTAATGTTCAGTTAACTGAAATAAACCATGCTTGATGACATATGCAGCCTGCATATGCGACCTCGCGCAGGCTGCAGGCTTCGGGTTGAGAAACGGCCAGTCAGTAGGCAACTTTTGGAAATGGCCTGAAAAGACAGCAGGAGTCAGGATCGGAAAAAAAGAAACTGCGGGATGATGCCCGTGCATCACTTGCAGGTAAGTCCATCATGTTTAATCATTCCTAATAAGGGAAATGCGCATGGGCTGCAGCTGCTGCTAATCGTAATGCGCCTCGAACTTGCGGTGCTGACTTTAATGTTAGCAAACTATGTTGTTATCATTTATAACTTCATTGCAAGCTAAATTGAGATTTTACTGTAAAACATTACCTATGCATTTTACAAATAACTGACGCAGCTGTTACTTTCACTACGTTTCTTTAGATATTGAGCAGTAGTTTATTTTGTGGTTTATTTTGACGTGACGGTGGTTAAAACTTTCTCAGTCAAAGATAACGTTAGCAGTCAGTGCACATGGTAGGCTAACAAATCATGACTCTATATATAAATATAAAACGTCATTATTTATGATATGAAGCAAACATTACTGTGACAATTAGTTCTCTGAATCTTGATATGAAATATTGATGTTTATTGATGTTTATTTAATGTCATTTATTTAAAGTGACATTGTACTTGTGAAAAACATGTCTGGATTATTTTGATAATTTAAGTTTGGTAATTTTTTTCTATTTTGCTATTCTATAAAAGTTTTCACTTTCAAATGTGTAGTGTGTGTTGGCTAAAGCTGTGAAGATTTTGCTCTCTGCAATGAAGTTATATGTTTGGTAATAAAAATTAAACTGGCAAAAACAAACGTTTTTTTTCTCAGGGTTGGGGGGCATTATAAAGGAATTATGCTTAGGGCACCAAAATGGCTAGCAGCGGCACTGCAAACAAACACTGTTTTGACGAAGTTTTTGGACATCCCGTGTTGACTTTTCATAAAAACGATGGCGTCAAAAGGAAAAGGGAAGGGAAAACAACCAAAGAAAACTGTATTTGTTGGAGTTGAAGCTGTGCTTGAGGAGTTAGATCGCCTCTCTGATGTGGATAGTGACGATAGCGTTGACTCGGTTGCCGAGGCCGCTTTCATTGAGGGAGAAGACCCTGCACTGGATAAGTAAGTACATTTTCCACATTTACCTTACCCAAATGTGTTTATAGTAATAGTTTGGTCGATACAGCTGTAGCCAAAACGCAATGTGCTCGCCCACTGTGTTTGCGCACTGTTTTACTAATTCATTTGTTTGTTTATCCTATAAATGCTATAAAATCCTGCAATCTGTTTTCAGAAGCGCAATGTCCGTGCGCACTGTTTTAGTATTTCATTCATTTGTTTATCCTCGATAAATGCGCGAGCTTCTCGACTTTGCTATTGCTAAATGACGGTGGTGGCATTACTTGCTAGACTGCTGTAATCTGTTTTCAGAAGCGCAATGTCCGTGCCCACTGTTTTAGTATTTCATTCATTTGTTTGTTTATCCTCGATAAATGCGCGAGCTTCTAGACGTTTCTATTTCTAAATGACGATGGTGGCATTACTTGCTAGACTGCTGTAATCTGTTTTCAGAAGCGCAATGTCCGTGCGCACTGTTTTAGTGTTTTCATGGTGGCGTTACTTTCTCGTAAGCGCAATGCACTGTTCAGTGCGCACTATCCCTTGAGGTGCATTAGAATAACTCTTGAATGCAACATGATAGAGTAAAAATTCTTGTTTGCAGTATTTTCTGACACCTTCTAGAATCAAACAGAACTATCTGCAGGTTGCTGGTACACACAGGACATGAGTTATACACTTTCAAAGACCTAATTTAGAACAAAAAAATCAAAAAGCGCCATATGTTTTTTGTATTTACCATGAGATGAACAACAACATAATGTAATGTTTATTAGTTTTAGCAGTGTTTTATGAAATTTTGAGGTGTTTCCTGTAAAATGAGACCAAAATAATGCATTTACACCACTGTATGTGGGTATGGGGAGCTTTCAGATTTGGGTATGCCAAATTCAGGCGGAAATTACAAAAAAAGGACACCTTGCCTCCTTTGAGATGAAATAGAATATCTCTTGAATAAAATAATTCATTATTTTCTGACAACCTCAGGAATCAAACAAAACTGTCTGTAAATTTCGTGACCACACAGGGCCAGAGTTATACAGTTTCAAATACAGACTTTAGAAAAAAAATCAAAAAGTGCCTATTTTTTGTGTTTATCAAAGGACTGACAACACATACAACCATGCTTATCACTTTCAGCAGTGTATTATAAAATTTGGAGGGGTTTCCTGTAAAATGATATCAAAATTTTACATTTACTCCACTGTATGTGGTTATAATGGGCTTCTGAATTTGGGCATTCAGGCGGAAATTCAAAAAATAGCTCAGAGCTTAACAGGTTAAATAAAGTGTGTTCAATCCTTATTCCCTGTGTCATTTCACTTTATTTATTATGACTCAACTTGTATACTTAAATGTTCTTTGTATGAATTTAATATTTGTCTTGATGGCTACATCTGGTGGAATTTTTTTTGTCAATAGCCCACTTAGAAATCCCCTTACTGATAAAAATGCTGATGTGTCAAATACTTATTTTCCCCCCGCTGTAAGTCTATTTAGTTTTTTTCAGTAATGTAGTTATTTTGGGAAAATGTGAATAATTGCATTGCAAATTATTTTTTTATTAATTTGGCATCTCCAATCTGCCTAACTTGCATGTTTTTGGCCTGTGGGAGGAAACCAGATTACCCAGAGTAAACCCATGCTGACACAGGGAGAACATGCAAACTCCACACAGAAAGGACACCTGCCCTAGCCGGGGCTCAAACCAGGGACCTTCTTGTTGTAAGGAAACAGTGCTACCCACTGAGCCATTGTGCCACCCAGCCAAACTAGTTCTAAATTCTCCTAAAGCTAATGCACATAATTTTTGGACAATGTGGTATGACACAGACAAGACACATTCAACACATAGCACTTTGCGAATGAACAAAGCTGGTATGCTGTGTTTGACCTACATGTTTATAGCTTCTGATTTCCGCCGTCATGCTTTACATCATCTCTCGTCACTATAAAAGGCAAGCTAGTTCAACACATTATTTAAGTGTGTGCACGCTGATCGTATCCCCCATTGTGTCATTTCATGATGCAGCATAAGGGAACAAGTTTCCATATGCTCTGCATTTAATTTCAATAGTATCTGGTGATGTTTTACAGTATGCACAGTAGAAGGGTTTTTGAAAAATAATGAATTAAAGCCATAATAGCCTATATTGGCCGAAATATGGAACGTATAGCCATGGCCAAAAGTTTAGAAAAAGTTTTTTTTATATGTTACTATGGTTTACTGAATTATAATTACAAGCATTGCATAAGTGTCATGGCTTTTCCTGACAATTACAATAAGATTATGCAAAGAATCAGTATTTGCAGTGTTGACCATTCTTTTCAAGACCTCTGCAGTTAACCATGGCATGCTGTTAATCAACATCTGGAACAAGTCCTGACTGATGGCATCCTATTCTTGCAAAATAAATGCTTGGAGTTTGTCAGAATTTGTAGCTTTGCCATGCAGCTTTCGAGGATTGACCACAAGATCTCAATGGGATTAGTTTTGGGAGTTTCCTGGCCATGGACCCAAGATTTCTCTGGAAAAGCTTTTTTCAGGAGGCCCAAAACAATCGAAAAAGCAAATCAATAACTTTACCCCAGTCCTCAGCAGTCCAATCTCTGTACCTATTGCAGAATATCAGTCTGTCCTGGATGTTTATCCTGTAGAAAAGTTTTTGCCTGCTGCAATTCTTGAGCAAGCCTTGCACTGGTGGTGCGCCAATGCCACAGCTTAATCAACATTAAGAGATGGTCCTGGCACTTGCTGGACTTTCATGAGCACATTGAAGCCTTCTTTACAACAGTTGAACCTCTCTCCTTGAAGTTCTTGATGATCCGATAAATGGTTAATTTAGGCAGGAGTATTAATGGTGTCATTCTCAAAACATGTGGCCACGGCGGTACAGTGTTCAAATTCTGTGGATATTTGCACAGAACACAGTAGTGGCTGAATGTCTTGTCAGGCATTGGGATAGCCCTTATTACCCAGAACACTTTTTCTTAATAAAAAAAAGAGAGCTTCCCTCCCTGTTGCCCACTAACTCACTTTCGGTTGCCTAGCTAGAGATTAATGAGCCGCTTTGGCGTGATAGCTTGCAAATATTTGGCAGGAGAGAGGACTAGACAATGCTTGATTAAATGGAGGGCAAGTTTGCGTGTGGCTGTAAGGAGGGGTGGAATGATCTACTGTAAGAGCAGTGAAAGAGAGAGCAGGGAAAGATGGGATGTAAATCTGAATTGGGACAACACACCTTGAATCCCCCCACACCCTGATGATATTCATCATCTTAATACAGTTCAGTTCTGGGTTTCTAGGTAATATTTCTTTGAGCCGTAGCAGCCTATTGTTTGCACAGTGGACAATGCCGTTATGTAGTCTGTCTGTTTTCATAATGTTCAGATATTGCTCAGTGCAATATTTACAAAGCACTATTTGAATTAAAGACAGCAATATTAAAGATGATTTACATGAATTTTATAATTTAAAAAATAAAAACTGCATATAATTCTTGTTGATCATATTGAATTCTATGTTGATAGAGTTATAGTGATACCATTGATTTGATGATAAATGATGAAAATATGTTTTAATGGTTGATTGATCAAAAAACATAATTTTTCACATATTTAAAATTATTTTTGCGCTTCTCTCCCATCTGTTTTAAACGCTTTGTGCCACCGCTACTGTCACAAATATGGATACAGAAATTTCAGGGTTTTTTTTCAGAGAATGTGAGGCATTGTTGTAGATTAAACTACTGTACCTTATAAATATGAAACAAGTAAAACGCAACATACAACAATAAATAATAATATAGTCAAACAGCGACAACGACCTTCCTTTTTGTAAAATACACAATTTATTTAAGTAATGTTTTGGATCATTATTTTAAAGTATCCCCCCATCACAGGCACGCAATAAATCGTAGGATAGCTGAGGCTATGAAGGATCCATTTGTTTTATCCTTCACAGGAGGCATTTTTAGGCAGCATTTTATGGAGCCTTTTTGAATTAAAATGGCCTTAATAGCCTGTAGTTGTACTGCTGCGGGATAATTGGTCTTGGAATGCAGCCTTTTAAGCAGCTTTTCATTCAGAGCAACAGGTAAAGCATGATGGGCTTTATATCACATTACACTAATTAGAAAGAGAATTAAACAATGTAGATGAAACAGGATTCATTTATATACAGCGGAGAAAATAAGTATTTGACACATCAGCATTTTTATCAGTAAGGGAATTTCTAAGTGGGCCATTGACACAGATTTTGGGGGTGGAAGCATCATGGTTTAGGGCTGCTTTTTAGCAAGGGGTACTGGCAGACTTCATATTATTGAAGGCAGGATGAATGGAGAAATTTATCGGGACATTCTGGATAAAATTCTGCTGTCATCTACCAGAAAGCTGAAAATGAAAAGAGGGTGGACATTTCAGCAAGACAATGATCCCAAACACAAGGCCAAGGAAACAATGAAGTGGTCAGTCAATCAACTGACCTAAATCTCATAGAAAATCTTTAGAAAGAACTGAAGATCAAAATTCATAAAAGTGGCCCAAGGAACCTTCAAGATTTAAAGACCATTTGTGTGGAAAAATGGGCCAGAATCACTCCTGAGTAATGCAGACGACTGGTCTCTCCATACAAGATGCGTCTAGAAGCTGTAATCCCCAACAAAGGCTTTTCTACAAAGTGTTAAATAAAGTGTGTTAAATACTTATTCCTTGTGTCATTTCACTTTATTTATTATGACTCAACTTGTATACTTAAATGTTCTGATTTCTTTTCTAATTCAATATTTGGCTTGATGGCTACATCTGGTGAAAATTTTGTATCCCACTTAGCAAAACCCCTTACTGATAAAAATGCTGATGCGTCAAATACTTATGTTCCCCGCTGTATCTATTATAGAATTGTAGATCTGTTTCACAAAAGGTTCTTTGAGGAAGCAAAAAGAACCTATAAAGCACCTTTATTTTTAAAGTGTAATGCTGCTCACATGTGCAGTGTGAAACCTGCCTTACACAGAACAGCTTTCACAGCCAATGATAAAGTCTTTTAAAAGAATATAGGATTATGCTGGCCAAATGGGTGCCATAAGACTGCTCCGCATGCTAATCGCTCTTGCTGTACTATTATTTTTTTGCAGATTGATCTACACAGCACCATCAAACACACATTTAATCATCTGCAGTCAAGTGGCGTGGGTGTGGCAGATGCGGGGATGGCTGTATGTAACGTCATAGTTTGTTTTTATGTATGTTGCTGTGATTTATATTTATAGAGAATTAAACTTTTTATTTTCTCAGCAACCGAGATTGTGCCCCCCGAGGGAGTTGGTGCCTTACGCAAACTGCGTACTCTGCGTTTAGGGAGCAGCGCTACTGAGGATCATAAAGCAGAACACTGCTTAAAGAAACTACAACTCTGCTGTTCGCTGTAGTCCAAGAAAACTGACTTTCTGCTACAGAAGATTAACTTGCTTTAGCATGGGCTTTGTAAATTGGCAGATGGTTTGTACAAAAAGACACCTTCACACAAGAAAATATACAATTTAGGTGCTCTTTAAGGAGATAAAAAAGTGCAATATTAAATTATTTCATCTTGGTAAGGCTGTGGGTTATGGACGCGGTTGTAATTTACCTCTTCCCAGTGTCCCATGTGTTCTGAGAGTTGGGTAACTATCTCGCATAGCTAACTTACTGAGATGTGTAAATCCCCTCTGACAGATAAAAAGGTGGCTTTTGGCAAACCGCCTCATTCCATTTTGTGTGTTGTTGATTAATGGACCTCCCCACTTCACGTTTTCTCATGTGCTCGTAGTCTTCAATAAAAAACATTTCAGTTTCTAATCAAAAGAGCATATTTTAGGTGAGAAAAGAAAACATAAATTACAAATAAACATTTAAGTTAAGATAAAATTAAAATGAACCATATATACTTTCTTTGATACGGCCCTTTTTGTGCATAGTTTATTGGTGCAAAAAAAACTTTTTTACAATCCATAACAAAACAGTTATAACTTCATTCCTGAACATCAAAGCATCTGACTCTGGTATCTATTGTACAGGTTCCTGATATTCATTATCTAATAATTCCTGATAGTGGAGTACAGCCATACATTATTTTGTAAATTTCACTTGTAAATACGTCAAACTATTGATGTTGATTTGAAGTTTTTAAATCATTACCCACATCCAAACCTGGAACACAGGTTTTTCTTTTGATTGGCCAGTCAGTACTATTTCAGCTATGCATCAACATGCAAATTTCTATAGGTAATCATTTTACAGTATGTACAAAACCCAAGCACTTCTTTTGACTTGTCTCTCTCTATTCCTACTGAGTTAGCTGTGGTTACAGCCAAAGCATACTTGAATTGGTCAAAGCACCATTCGTGGAGTATAAGAACTCATTCTAGTGGATGGCTTGGATCAGTCTCTCAAAGATAAGCAGTTCAAAAAGAAGAAGAGGAAGGTAGCAGCAAAGATGAGAATCCTTGGATAGTTGTCTATGTGTTTTTAACGTGCATTTCATGCATCTTCAAGCTCACTTTGTCTTTTAGAAACAGTCAAGTTTTTGTATGTAAATAAATTCTCTGCGTGTGCTACAAAGGGCGTAGTGTTTGACCTCAAAACACTGGGTTGGGTTGCTAATCCATTTGGCAGCTTACAGTTAGCTGTCAGCCACTGATCCAGAGATGAGTACAGTACATTTAAATTGTTCTTGAAGGACTCTTCTTCAAAGGCCCCAAAATCATGACCGTGCAGCATAACAGGTCACTTACAGAGTCCCAGAGAGCCACACATGTTCAAAGTTTGCCTAATTTCCACAGGCATTAATGCTAGCGTGACATGGAGTTGGAGGAAAGACTTTAGAAGGGAAGGTACTGTACACAAACTGTACACCTATGATAAATATTAATGAAACACTTGACTTGAATATAAAATATATCATATATTATATAAGCAGTACATGGTTGAGGTAAATAAAGATATGTGTCTCTTCTCATCTCTTAACTCTCATTTCCCCCATCATACTTTTCTTCAAAGTTTGTACAAAAATAATATGAATCAGTTACTCATGTTATTCCAGACCTGTATGACTGTATGTTCTGTGCAAGACAAAATGTCAATGCTGCTCTCAAAAAAATCACAATAAAAGTAATCCATATGACCTGTACACTATTTTCAGTTGAAGTCAGTTAAAGCCACATAATTTAAGGCATTATTCACCCCTGCAAATTGACCTATGGCTAAGCCACGCCCCCTCCACTCAAGTGTCAACATTCAGTGACAGGCGCTATATGGCAGCTGTCACAGTAGGAGACATTTCACAGGAGGAAATTGATGATTTTTGGAGACAGAAAGACTATATATCTTCTTGAAGTTACCAAAAGGGCCTTAACTATGCCTTGGAGGGTTATATTAATAATTTTATTGTTGAGAAGGTCGATGAAAAGCTTCAGCTTTAGGCAAAAATGTACAGGTCACAGTGTAAACACGATGAAGCGCATCTCGTTGCCATCATGATCAAATTAAATATGTACAGGTCTAAGTTGCATACAGGACAAGCCTTTGTACCATCTTTACCTTGAGAACCTAAACGTTAGTTTGGTGCTACAGTATTTATATGAATCATGCAGCAAAACATTGCTATTACAAATAACAACTAACATTTGTTATCTCGGTTATTTACAGATACATTTATGAAGCTAAGTGACATGATCTACATTGCAGCTAGAAGCTAACGTTAACGTTTTCTAATGTTAGCCTAACGTTACGTTAGAGATGTTAAAGCAACACTATGTAGTTTCCATGTAAAAATGACTTACAGCTCCCCCATGTGGTTGAAAAGCGCAACAGTGCCTGGTATCAGACACTCTTCTGCAGGCAGGGGGAGGGGAGGGGCGGGGCTGTGTGCTCTACCCTCCACCGCCACTTTGAGAGTGTGCTTGTAGCAGCTAGGAGGCTGCTCAGGTTGCAGCAACAGTACAATTTGTCCAGTTAAAAGTTGTTCTATCACTGAAATAATTTTAGAGACATTATTTAAAGGTAAAAAAAACTACATAGTGTTGCTTTAAAGATAATGTTCAGATACGTTGTTGACTTAGCTTAGAAAAGATGTAGACATCCTTGTTTAATTTATCCACGTTTAGTTGGTGTTGTGGTCTACCGCATAACTTAATCTAGAGAAGACACTTGTTATCTCGGTTGAGATGTGGCTTGGGAAAGGCCCAGCCTCTCGGGATACCTAGTGTCGGAGTTGCATGTACCCCATGCACACCGTTTGACCATTTTAAACTTAGAATGACAAGAAAAGACATATAAAAATGAACGAAAACTGACTAACTGCAATGCATTTCATGGACGTGAAAGGAAAGAATGTCCGAGTGTATTGGGTTGCTATGCGCACTGTGATTGGCTCATTGCATTTGGGGGCGTGGCTTAGCCATCTGTCAATTATGTTAATGTCACTAAATGCCAATGGTTCTTTCATGTGTCAAAATTCAAGTTACCTGCCAAGTTTAAAGGGGCCATGGCATGAAAATCTGACTTTTTCCATGTTTAAGTGCTATGATTGGGTCCCCAGTGCTTCTATCAACCTAAAAAATGTGAAAAAGATCCACCCAGTAAATCAGTTTTGGTAAACCATTCTCTGCAAGCACATGAAAAAATAGGTTGTTGAAATTTGGCTCTCCTTATGATGTCATAAGGAGCTCTTATTATAATAATACCACCCTTTAATCTGCACTATCCAACCACAGCACTGCTATTTAGTGCAGAAAAAAAGCACAATTGAGTTTTAATTGCAACAAACCACCATCATTGTGGTCATCATCACACACCCAAAACAGCACGTTTTTGCACACACCTACAAAGTGGCAATTCTAACATGCTATAATAAATTATTTATATGGTATTTTGAGCTGAAACTTCACATATGTGCTCTGAGGACAGTAAAGATTGATTTGACATCTTAAAAAAGTCTTGTGCCATGGCCCCTTTAAATCTGCAGAATTACAGAAAATACATTGGAGAGTTGTTATTGTTGGTTAGCTTTTTAGTACATCTAATAACCTCAGCCTGTTCCCACACAAAGCTATCGTATGACTTGGAATAATGGAGCAAACTTAAATTAATAAATAAATGTATATTATAAATAAATAATTATATATATAGAATCATTTTATGTTATAATAAATAATAACCAAACTTTAGAATAAATAGTAAGCGAAAATCAAACATTAGGTAACACGTGTAATTTATAAAAAATCCAATTTTGTGTTCCACAGAAGAAAGGAAAATGCAGGTTTGGAATGATAAGGTGAGTAACAGTGGCATAGTACAGTCTAAAAAATGCTGGGTTGTTTTTTTCAACCCACTGTGGGGTCATAAAGGGACGAGCCCAGTTCAATTTAACCAAGGAAATGTTTATATTTGACCCAACAATGGGTTAAAACATCCCTGCATCGGTAAAATTACATCCCAACGGCAGAACTCATCGCTTTTTGACCCAACGCTGGGTTGAAAATAACCAAATAACCCAAACTCGGTATGTGTTGCAAGTCTCTACTCTCAAAATAAAGTTGAACAATCATAGCTTGAATAGTAGGCATTATTCAGGTCTGTGTATTGCTCAATTTTGCTATATTTATATATGTTTACAATCATTTACTGTATAAATAAAATAAGTGAGATGTGTACATGCTTGTAATTGATAGGGGAAGACATGTCCTCGACAATATTTATAATATATACTTGTCTTCAGCTAATTTTGTTAAAAATTTTAAGATTATGTGGTTGTGATAATTAATGGCTTAGACCGCAGAAAAGATTTCTGCTACAGCTGCTGTTTGCAGCCTGAGTGAACCAAAGTCACTCATGTACTGATGTTTTTCACCTGAAGAGAAAAGATTGTTTCCAGCAGCTGAATTGCATGAGGTTTCCATGAGGTTTGCTGTCTTCTGATTGAAGTCTTGTTTTCCTGAAGCTGTCACTTGATATGTTTATTTGTAGAAAAAGAAGCTGCGGGTACACTTGAGGAACGTGGGGCTGTTAAGAACCGGGGAATTGTGAATCTGCCTAATTATTTCTTCAGAAAGTTTGTAGTCTTGTGCCTTATGAAAGGCCTTGTGCTGCGAGTCTCCCTGTCACCTGCCGCCATGATATCTGTAGCAAGAGAGAGTGTATGGAGATAAGAAAGAAGCAAAAGAGAAAACAGATGAGTCATTTGTTGTTTAGGGTACAAAGGACACAGTTTCAGAAGTTAACTTGAGTCATGGCTGTTTGGGTGGTAGGTCGAACTGAAGACATGAGGGGGTGAGCTGGCTGTCATACAAATGCAGATTAGCAGTGATAGAGGTAACTTGGGGTCACTACAGTTTTCAAATTATATACCACCGTTCATCATCTCACAAACCCCTTACATCAAATACAACTAGAGCTATACCATTGTGAAAGCCAAACTCTTCCATACAATATTAAATTCTGTTCAATTCAATTTAAATGTATGAATATAGCACTTTTCACAATTTTGCATATGGTTCTCAACTCCAGTCCTCGTGCCCCCCTCTCAGAACATTTTAGATATCTCCATATATAAAACACCCAATGTTGATGATGGCTCTCCTTTCGGGTATGTATGTTTTAAGAGCTTGCCTCTAGTGAGCGTGTGGTTATGTTTATTTGGGTGTAACATTTTGTTGCATGCTACTACAGGCTGTTTCCTGTAAGCCAGTGCATTAGCAGTTGTCATGACTGTTATATGCGTGTGTCTGTAAGCATGGCCAGCTATGAATCCACCGAGGTCCAGACCTTGGTTCAAATTAAAAAATACAATTTGAAGTTCTTTAAATGACTGATTAGTATTTTAATACGACTCATATTGGCATCCACTTATATAATTAAGTTTGGACAGTTTACTGTATAGTTTCGCATAAAATGACGGAGATTGACTCAAGCAGCTGTTAGCCACCGGGTGCAGCATTCAAAGTGTTGCAAAATGCCAATGTGAAAAATCCTCTTTAGACATTTTAGCAATTAATGTGACACTTTGGTAAATTTATAAAGTGAGAATGTGCAGGTTACTGTTAGCAATGTCTCTGAATTTATTTATTTTATTTATGGCCTATATTGTTTGTTTTCTTACTAATATCTGGCACCACGGGGTGACCAGCACCTAAACCGTAATCTAATGTCACATTATTTAGTGTGGGCAGATTATTGCTGACATAATATTACAATTGGTAAGACATGCAATGATCATCATGATTATGTATGTAAGAAACGCTTTCAACACTAAAATCTGTAGAAAATAACACAAAAAGATGTAGAACAATTGGGTTTAAATGAAATATGCCAAATATGTAAACATTGGGCATGATGTTATTTCATTCAGTGTAGGAGATAGCATGAACAAAGTCATGCTGAAAACATACATAAGAGCACTAAACAATGTTCTTGTTTATATAGCCTAATATTGCTTATTAAATACTATAATTGCTTATTGGCCCGTTCTTCATTCTGATTGGTTGAACGCATTCTAAGCCGTGATCAAATACCCCGGTAACTGTTGCGCTACTGTTGCTACATACTGATTCATACAAATAAACACCACAGTTTTTAATCATATTTTACATTTTTCTACAATTGCACAATTAATGACGATATGCAGATAAATGTCAATAAATGTTGTTAAGTCATCTCGTCAATAAAGAGAAAATGCTTCTCTTTATTGTAACATCAAATCCATATTTCCGCTATTATCCACTAGATGGTGATCTTACACAACGTAAACACTGACACATTCACTGAACACTAAAAACACCATGTAAGTTTTGATCAGGCTTTAAATCTGATCTCTTACAAAAGTTCTTCACAAAAATTGAATTATCTCAGCGTTTAGCTGAAAATTTCAGAGGTGATAAGAGAACAAATGAAGGTAGGATGAAACGTTATTTATTTTTTTTGAAAGCGGATGGTCTGTCCTTTCATTTGATATATTTTATTTTTATTTAAAGAAGATAATTTTTCTGGAAGGTATTAAACTAAAACTGGGTGGCAACTTAAAAAAAAAATGCTTATGGTTAAAGAGTTAAGCATGCTTCCAAGCATATTTGATCATCACTTCAACAGTTGCACAATATAAATGTTAATGTATAATTTAGATAAATGTTGATTTATGAAAATAAACACCATAGTGTTTAATCATATTTTCATTGTGTCTTTGCTGCGTCTGTGTTGTTTGTGAACTGCGCTCTGTTTCAGTCACACTTGATTCTGAGGAACTACTTTGTTTGGCGGAAGAGTAATATTTGTACTATTATAATTACAACTTATTTGTGTTTTATTTTATGAAACCCTGTTAGGCATATGAAGTAAATGTTTTATAAAAGCAATAAGCCCACGTAAAGCAGTGGTGTTACAGTGCATTTTATAACAGCTAAGGGGGTTTTAGGCAGTCTACTTCGCTTCACTACGCTTCCACCCTAAGTCAACAGAAAAAAATAACAAATTTTGATCTAATAAATAGGGGATAATATAACAATGTCCACCCCCAAAACATATAGACAGAGTTTGTATCCAAAGTGTAAAATGGCATAAAGGTTAAGACAGAATACATAAAATCCCAGGTAAAAATAAAGTATACTTGAATGTACTAAAACTACAGTTAAAAAGTATTTTGTAAAAGTTATGCACTACAAATATACTAATGAAAAGAATATAGTTCTTCTTGAGTAGTACTTCAATGCACCTGAAAAAGTATACAATACCAGTAATACTTAAATAGATTTCTAGGGTACTAAAAATACACTCAAAATAGCACAGTTGAGTACACTTAACAGTTTATATTAATAAGTACTAATGGTTCACTTTTGGTATATTAAAGGACAAGTTGGGTATTTTACACTTCAAGCCCTGTTTTCAGATTGTTTATAGTGAAATAGAACGGTTTTGACTAAAATTTCGCTAAAATTTTTGGGTGTTTGGGTTTCACCTCCCACCTCTACAATGGGTGTATAGGTGCACAGGAACAATCCTTCCTAAAATGCATTAAACTTTTGTTTACAAAGACGTGAAACTCACCAAGTGGTCAGGGGTGTTCACTGATATGCTCACATAAAAATCGCTGCAAAAGAAGCTTTCCAACAGTTGTTTTAGCATTCGTTGTAAACTTGTGGACCTATTTTTCCAAACGCCTCACACCCGTATATTCTTCTGTTGAGAGCTTGAATAATAGAAACTCCAGCCCAGTTGGTGGAGATAATCCACCTTTGCCAATTGCAAGAATACAAACAAAGTTCCCGGCGCGGAGTAATACCGTACCTCACAGCACATCTAATACAAGGCAATGGAGTTGGCAAAAACTACGATAAACGGCTGTTGGAGTGCATATTTTGCGGCGATTTTTGTGTGAGCATACCAGTGAACACCCCTGACCACTCGGTGAGTTTCACATCTTTGTAAACGAAATTTTAATGCATTTTAGGAAGGATTGTTCCTGTGCAACTATACAACAATTGTAAAGGTGGGAGGTGATACAAGAAACACCCGAAAATTCACGGGACAGCATCAAATGTCCAAATTTCAGTCAAATCGTTCTACAGGGAGTGCAGAATTACTAGGCAAGTTGTATTCCTGAGGACCACCCTTGCTACTGCACAACTACAGCGCTCCTGGTCAACTCAAAATGTTAACAAACCCTCAAACCTGAACATTTAAGTAGTAAAAGTGAAATGTTGGCTTTATTAAGAGAATATTTCTATGTACATCATTATTAGGCAACTATTAGTGTGCAGAATTATTAGGCAACTAAATGAAAAACAAAGATTTTACCATCTCACTTGTTTTTTTTTCAACTGTTAAAGTGAGAATAATAAACAAACTCTACATTTACAAAAAAATTAATAAAACAATAAAAAATAAAAAAAATATATAGACTCAGTGACCAATATAGCCACCCTTCTTTTCGATAACAGTCACAAGCCTTCCATTCACAGATTCAGTCAGTTTCTTGATCTGGTCTGAACCAACATTTTGTGCAGCCACAACCACAGCCTCCCGGACACTGTTCAGAGAGGTGTACTGTTTACCTTCACTGTAAATGTCCTGCTTAAGAAGGGCTCAAAAGGTCTCAATAGGATTTAAGTCAGGTGAAGAGGGGGGCCATGTCATCTGTTTTTCATCTCTAAGGCCTTTACTGGCCTGTCATGCAGTGGAGTACTTTGATGCATGTGATGGAGCGTTGTCTTACAAAATAATCAGTCTTCTTGAAAGATGCAAACTTTTTCCTGTACCACTGCTTGAATAAAGTGTCTTCTACATTACAGGCAGGCAGGCACAGACAGGTATTATTAAACATGAGCTTGTTGGACCTTTTTGGGTTGAAAATGGAAATAAAAAACAACTCTCAGACCTACTGCCAATTTTTAGAAGACACTTTCTTCAAGCAGTGGTAGAGGAAAAAATCTGCATCTTTCAATAAGACTTTATTATGCAAGACAACGCTTCAGCACATGCATCAAAATACTCAACTGAGTGGCTGGCCAGTAAAGGCCTTAAAGGTGAAAAACTAATGACATGGCCCCTTCTTCACCTGACTTAAACCCTATTGAGACCTTTTGATCCCTTCTTAAGCAGGACATTTACAGTGAAGGTAAACAGTACACCTCTCTGAACAGTGTCTGGGAGGCTGTGGTTGTGGGTGCACAAAATGTTGGTTCAGACCAGATCAAGAAACTGACTGAATCCGTGAATGGAAGGCTTGTGACTGTTATCGAAAAGAAGGGTGGCTATATTGGTCACTGAGTCTTCATATTTTTTTTTTTTTATTGTTTTATTATTTTTTTTTGTAAATTAGAGTTTGTTTATTATTCTCACTTTAACAAGTGAAAAAAAAACAAGTGAGATGGTAAAATCTTTGTTTTTCATTTAGTTGCCTAATAATTCTGCACACTAATAATTGCATAATAATGATGTACATAGAAATATTCTCTTAATAAAGCCAAAATTTCACTTTTACTACTTAAATGTTCAGGTTTGAGGGTTTGTTAACATTTTGAATTGACCAAGAGCACTGTAGTTGTACAATAACAAAAGTAATCCTCAAAAATACAACTTGCCTAATAATTCTGCACTCCCTGTATTTCATCCTAAACAATCTGAAAACAGGGCTTTAAGTGTAAAATACCAAACTTGTCCTTTAACTACAAAATTAGTGCAGAAAATGGTACATTTAATAAGTGTCTTTTAGTGCACTTTTTCTCCTGGGATAGCATTTGTTATCCCTGGACCTCACTAATTTTTAAACCCTGACTATGGCTATGTCTGTAAGAAGTTGTCCCTGGCGTGAGATTTTATGTGTAAGTGTGTAACATGCAACTATAATTGAGGGTCAGTAACTCTTACTTTTGTATCCGCTTTAGGATTCTCCCTCTTGTTTGCGGCCTGAATTGTGTGTGGCCGTTATGCTCTTCACGCTGCTGTTTTTCCTGCTGTGCAGACAAGTTGTCATTAATAGTTAAAGGGTACTGCTTGTGTCTGGGCTTCCTAATGTGATGTTTTAGTACTTCACTTTTGACATGTGTTTTGTTTGTGGGGGATAAGCTCATCCTCCCCATGTCTTGAGAAGTCTGATGTATGAGCTTTGTCACCATTTTCTCTTCCTTTTGAGTTGTTTTTGTTATTGTTTGATTATTTAATCATTTAGGATTGTGCTGCAATTCGTGTATTGAATGAGATTAATCATTCATTTATGCAATCTGCCTTTTGTATGTGATCCATTAGTTTGGATGGCAAGCAGTTCTAAGTTGCATGTGATTTTAATCACTCCAACATTTCACTGCTCTCTTCACACCATTATTGTATCATACTGATGGTCACTTATGTGAGGAGGTGTGTAATGCGCCTGTAAAAAGCAGCTTTCTCAACCCATTAATTGTTATTTACAACACATGGTTATTATTGTGTGTTTTCTCTGTTCCTTATTTATTTTTGGTTTGTTGCAGAAGCTGGGGTCCTACGGGTGAAAGGACTTTGTCCTATGGTGGTGGTGTTTCTTCATTGTGTGCTGTGACATCTTTGGTAGTGTGATTTGAGTGCACTGTGTGGTGTGTGTGGAACTGTGCTTTGATACAATTAAACTCAGTTTTTCTGTCATTGGGAGCCTCAACCCTGCTGATATAAATTTTTCTTGTTCATCTTGTTTTGCTTTACCGACATTTCATTTAGAGTTATAGTCATACAGTATGTTGGTATTACTTTGTGTGTTACAGTTATTTCTTGTTCCCTATCAAAAGCTTTACTCGATGCTGCGCTGCTAAGCGCTATGGGGAAACGTCTTTATCGTTGACCAGCTGAATATAGTGTGCAAACACGTCAATGAAATTGACCCGGAGGTATATAGCCTCGGTTGATGATGACATCACAGCGCACCCAATGCGAGGCTATAAAATAGATGAGCAACAGCTGTGTCATCAGGTCTTTTTATTTTCAGACCAACTCTGAATGAGTGTGTGCTACACTGAAATGCAAATCTCTCTCTTACCTTTTGAACTTCACTTGAGATCTTTGTTAGGAGTTAGATTCCAACAAGATAGAGTGCAGACTTTCTCTCTTTCCGATTTTAAAGGAGTTTAAGTTAAAGGAAAATATGAGTAAGAAGAGTCACGAGCAGTCTAAGTCGTGTTTGTTTTCGCTTTATGGCGAAGGACGACACACACACTTAACTGTTTTGTGTGTTTGGGGGAGGAGCATGCGGTCATGGCTTTGTACAGTCTGATGAGTGCGAGCATTGTGAATCATTCACAATATAAATGATTCGTGCTCGCCGTGATTATTTCTGACCGCAACCTTAAATTAAGTTATATTTCTTCGCGTGATTCCGAAGCGCACTCCGGTGTTTCTTCGGGTTATGTGGGGGTAATTATAATAATGACGTTGATGATATCTCTCTCGGTTCTGCGGTGTTTCATAAACCAGCCTCCGAGCGTTTCTCGCGCGATGAAAGTCGGTCGAGGAGCTTCTCGAGGTGGTAACACGCGCCAGGTTGCAAATTGATTGGCCTCGCGAGCCAGAGAACCCCAAACAAAGCAAACTAGCGGATAGGTTTCTATAGTGACAAAGGGAGAGGACGAAACATGAGCCTCTCTCTTTCTTTGAGGATCTCCATGGTGAATTAAATAAATCATGGGAAAGACCATACTCATTGCGTGCTTCATGCCCACGGCGTCAATTTATGACTATCGTGGGTACGAAGACGCGCGGATATACCGAAATGCCACAGGTGGAAGAGACGCACGCGAGTTATCTCTCGCCTGGCTCGGCATCCTCATTAAAGAAGCCTACCCTGCCCACGAAACCATGTAAAATAACTTCAGCTCTCGTGGGCAAAGCTTATCAAGCCGCAGGTCAGGCTGGTGCTGCGCTGCATACTATGGCAATATTACAGGCATACCAGGCTGATCTGTTAAAGGATTTGAGTGCAGGCGAGACGATAGACAAAGAGACATTTGACGAGTTGCGTATGACTACAGATCTGTCTCTTCGTGTCATTAAATAAACGGCTCGCGCTATCGGCCGTACTATGTCTGCTCTGGTTAACACAGAGGCATTTATGGCTAAATCTGTCAGGCATAAATGAGAAGGATAAAACTTTTCTTTTAAATGCCCCTGTTTCCCCATTGGGTTTATTTGGTGACACGGTTGACTCCGTTGTCACGAAATTCACTGAAGTTAAAAGCATGAGGGAATATTCCACTCTTTACAGTAGGGCTCGCCGGCGGGCGGGGCATATCATGTTACATCAGATCGCTCCGTCCCGTTGCCTTTACGAAGCCTCTCCACCTCCGCCGCCTCTGGGCTTGCGGGGGGGGGGGGGGGCGGTTTCCAGCATAATGTTAAAGGCCCTCTGTCTTCAATGTTAAAGGCCCCCCGTGCAGGGTTTTTAGCATTCCCCTAAGAGGAAATAATAAAATTAATACCATTATCAGAGAGTCTGGCAGCGTGGAAACTACTGCCAGCCGTTTCTGCTTGGGTAATAAGCACAGTACACTTAGGATACATAATCCAATTTATTCGTCGTCCTCCGCACTTCGATGGCGTGATATTCACTTCCGTGAGACCGGAACGAACGCACGTACTGTTGCAAGAAATACAAACTCTACTGATGAAAGGGGCCATAGAACATGTTCCCCTTCCAGAGAGAAGGTCAGGCTTTTACAGCAGATACTTCTTGGTTCTTACAGTCTGCCTAGCTTTATCACCCCGCACACACACACAAAATGTATGGATGCAGCACTGGCTCCATTGAGACTCCGGGGCATCCGCATTTTAAATTACATGGATGATTGGCTAATACTAGCAAAATCGCGATAGGTGGCGCTCCAACACAAAAACATTGTGTTAGCACATCTACTTTTTCTAGGGTTGGGACTCAACGCCAAGAAAAGCGTTCTTTCTCATGCCCAGAGAATGACTTATTTATTTAGTCTGGGATTCGATTACGATGCGGGCACATTTGTCTCCTGCACGAATCGAGGCCATTCAGCATACCCTGAGCAGAGTCAGGCTAGGCCAGGATCTTACTGTGAAATAATATCAGAGGATATTAGGGTTTATGGCATCAGCATCCACGGTGATTCCTTTGGGGCTGTTGCATATGACGCCGTTTCAGAGCCGGAGGGTTTCATCCAAGGGCCAACCCTCAAAGGCTGATTAAAGTGATGCGCCACGGGCTTCATACACTAACTATGTGGATAAGACCCCGGTTTGTTGCCTTGGGTCCCACGCTATGAGCGACTTGTCATCGCAAACTGCTAATGACAGACGCCTCCCTGACGGGCTGGGGTGCGACCTTAGATGGTCGTCCAGCTCAAGGGGAATGGGAGGGTCATCAGCTCGGTTGGCACATCACTTGCCTAGAGCTGACGGCTGTATTTCTGGCCTTGAAATATTTTCTCCGCCAAATGAGAAGCTGTCATGTCCTAGTGCGGATGGACAACACAGCGACAGTCTCATACTTAAGTCACCAGGGAGGTCAGCGCTCGCGCAATCTGAACAAGATAGCGAGGCAGATTTTTCTCTGGGCTCAGGACAAGTTCCTGTCACTCAGAACAGTGTACATTCCAGAAAACCTATATGTAGGAGCAGATTTACTGTCCAGGCAGACATTATCGACTGGGGATTGGAAACCCCACCCAGACATAGTGTCTCAGATATGGACCTGATTTTACAGAGAGAAAGTGGACCTCTTGGCCTCTTTTCAGATAGCGCAATGTCTCCTTTACTTCTCTCTGAGTTCCCCAGCCCCCCTGGGTCTGGACGCAATGGCGCACACATGGCCGGACAAACGCCTTTATGCGTTTCCTCCAGTGGCGCTGCTCCCGCAGGTTCTAGCCAGAGTTCGCCAGCAAGGCTCTTGCCTCTTTCTGATAGCACCGCGTTGGCTGAACAGAGTATGGTTTTTATAGGGATAATATCTCTCCTCAACGGCTCGCCATGGGCAAGTCCGGAGAGGAGGGGCGTTCTGTCTCATGATAATGCATCTCAGGCCCGACCTGTGGAATCTCCATGTTTGGCTCCTAAGGGTATCAACTGAGGGACACAGGTTTGTCGCCTGATGTTACTGACACTATTTTGAGTGCTAGGGCTCCTTCCACTAGAAAGAATTATGCCTTTAAATAGGGTGTCTTTGAAGCATGGTGCATGACACATAATGCAGATCCTGTTAACTGCCAGTTTGCTACAGTTCTGAGTTTTCTGCAGGAAAAGCTGTCAGCAGCTTATGCCCATCCACTCTCAGGTTTTATGTGCCCGCTTTTTCGGCTTGCCACGCTTTGGTGGACGGGGCGCCGCTCGGGAGGCATCCAACGATTGAGGCCTACAGCAAGAACTAAGATTCCTTTGTGGGACCTAGCTATAGTCCTTGAGGGTCTGGTTCAGACATCCTTTTGAACCTCTAGAGTCAGCGTCTGGTAGACTTCTGACACTAAAGATGGTTGTTCTAATGGCGTTAACTTCTTTAAAAAGAATTGGGGATATGCAGGCTCTGGCGATCTCGCCATCCTGTCTAGATTTTGCCCCAGGAATGGTGAAGTTGATTTTACATCCTTATCTTGATTACCTGCGTAAGGTTCCCTTTTCGACTGCACCTCCGGTCATTCTTGAGACTTTCTGCCCTCCGCCGTTCACCACGCCGGAGCAGGAGTTATACCACAGATTGTGTCCAGTCCGTGCTCTTCAGACTTATGTCCACCGCACTAGCCAGTGGCGTAAGTCAGAGCAGTTGTTTGTCTGTTTTGGGGGCCGCAACAGAGGTGCTGCGGCCACCAGGCAGTCCATATCACATTGGGTTAGGGATGCCATTGCTCTTGCCTTTGAGGCGCGCTGTCAAGTCTCGCCAGCAGGTCTGAGAGCTCACTCCACCAGGGGAGTAGCCTCTTCTACTGCTTTAGTAAAAGGGGCCTCCTTGCAGAGCGTTTGTGATGCGGCAGGCTGGTCCTCTCCGCATACATTCATAAGATTTTATAGCTTGGATGCATGTCACTCCAGGGTCTCATGTCCTCGAGTCAACATCTCAAGCTGCTGTCTAAACCATTTTTCCATAAAGGGGTATTCCCCACTGCTATTTATTAGGAAGGGGTGCCTTCTTATAGATGTTTGTGAGGCGGCAGGAGCATCCTTTCCGCACACATCCACTATTTTTAGCTTGGTTGTTTATGTCTGAGATTTCTTTGCGGTCCTTGTGCACACATTTACACATCCGTAAGGGGTCCAGACATCTCCAAGCACGGCAGCGTGGGTATTGTCGTTCCCCATAGCGCTTAGCAGCGCAGCATCGAGTAAAGCTTTTGATAGGGAACGGAGGGGTTACTTGACTGTAACCTTGTTCCCTGAAAAAGCGGAACGAGATGCTGCGCTGTCTTGCCGTACAGTAGATGTACCAGGACTGGTCTTCAAACAAAAGATCTGATGACACAGCTGTTGCTCATCTATTTTATAGCCTCGCATTGGGTGCGCTGTGATGTCGTCATCAACCGAGGCTATATACCTCCGGGTCAATTTCATTGACGTGTTTGCACACTATATTCAGCTGGTCAACGATAAAGACGTTTCCCCATAGCGCTTAGCAGCGCAGCATCTCGTTTCGCTTTTTCAGGGAACAAGGTTACAGTCAAGTAACCCCTCCGTTTTCTTTCTTTTGTTCTCCTGAAGTGGAGTTTGACTGCACCTATTAGTGATTTTACTTTAGTGTTTTATGAGTTTTGTGTTAATAAAAAACTTTTTTTTGTATTATACCGATGTCTCATGCCCACTTTCCTTTAAGTGTGTGTGTCTTACAACTATTTTTGGGTAGTTTGAGTATTTTCCCTCTGTGTAATTCCCAGGGTGGCCAGTGGCGGCCGGTGACTTCTCTTCCTGAGGGGTGCAAATTCAAAATTTGTGTTTGTTGCGTCAGGTTAACCATGTACATCATGCGTCTTGTCAAAATACGAGCCTGCTGCACATGCGTCAAAAGGGTTTATAATGAAAGAGACGTTTACAAAATACTTGCAGGACACTAACTTAACACTAAACTCTGATTACATACGAGATTAAGCGAGTATCTGGCAAACGCAAACGTCTCTTATCACAAAACCTTTTTTGACGTATGTGCAGCAGGCTCATATCAACAAACGGGGCAACGCTGCTCCGTGCATTGGAGCTCCGTCAAGTTCATCATCTAAATCCTATTTTCTTACTATCTCGTTCCTATCTATATAATATAACATACTAGTTTATCTTAGGAATACTTTACCGTGACGATTATTGAACAGTATTAATAAGTAAAATGATCTATCACTAGTAAACACCTAGTGTTAGCATATAGCCCCCTAGCATCAACAAACTGTGCCGGCTGAAGTTAGCACTTGCTCATTGTCTGTTTACTGTAAATCTGCCTTCCTGGACCAACATGAACCAACAGATAATGGATAATGTGCTGTCACGACCATAGAGTTTTATATAATATACATATATTACTGTCTACAGTGTAAGAGTAAAAAGAAAAGGCTTCTCATAATGAATGTAGCGTATAGCAAGATAATTTCATCAGTTTAACAACACAATGTATATATATTTATCTTGTAAACGGATTTGAAATAATAAATAATTGTCGCGTCACGTAGCAAGAGAGATGATAGAGATCTCATTAACTTCTCCGCAGTAAGTTTTATTTCAAATTCAAGTTTTACATATTAAATAGGCTATTAAAAATTTGTGCTTCTCTCATAAAAACCTCACAGCAGACAGCACAGACTTCTACTCACAAACACACGCGATGCAGTGACTATATCTGCGGACACAGATTCCTAATGAGGAGAGTTAAAAAGTTCGGACTCGGGTCGGACTCGGGCTGAGAATTCTGATAAGCTGTCAGACAAGGGCCGGGCTAGGGCCTAAGCGTCTCGGGCCAGGGCCGGATCAGGGCCTAGATTTCAGGCCCGTGCAGGGCTCTACTCCGGGCCACCACACAGATTTTCTTAAAGAAATAGCGAACTTCCTATCTGAGCTTACAGTCACTGTAGATAAAGCTCATATTGTTGGTGATTTTAATATCCATGTGGTTAACCCAAAAGATGCATTAGGACGTGCGCTTATGGATGTTCTAAATTCTCTCTGTATTAAACAAAATGTGTCAGGGCCCACGCATACTCGTAATCACATATTAGACTTAATTCTGTCACTCTGACTCAATATTAATGACATCAAAATATCACCCCAGAGCGATGATATTTCAGACCATTGCCTTGTGTCATACACAATACTTCTAGATAGGACCGCTCAGCATACAACATGCTACAGATTAGCCAGAACAATAATTTCCACCACTAAAGATAGCTTTATTAGCACTCTTCCAGACCTGTCTCAGATAACCGTGAAGATCTGGATATTATAATAGAAAACCTGAACAACGTTTGCTCTTGCACATTGGATGCCGTTGTTCCCATTCGAAAAAATATAATGAAAGAAAAACCGCCAGCTCCATGGAATGACCATCATACTGCAGCCCTTAAAAAAGTAGCTAGAAAAATGGAAAGAAACTACCGAAGCACAAAGTTAGAGGTATGGCGTTCAGCATGGAAAGAGAGTGTTCAACACTACAGACAGGCTATTAAAACAGCCAGATCTACCTATCTCAGTACGCTTATTAAAGAAAATCATAACAACCCTTGTTTCCTCTTTAGCACAGTTGCGAAATTGACTAGAAACAAAGAACAAACAGAAACCAATAGTAAACTCCAACACAATAATAACGACTTCATGAAATTCTTTACTAACAAAATTATGTTTATCAGGGAAAACATAGAAACTATGCAAGCAGCCACCACTCTACCCAATAGTACATTTTCCACTAGATTACCATACGAACATCTTGAGACATTTAAACCTACTACAATAGAAGAGCTCTCTAAATTAGTAACGTCATCCAAATCATCGTCCTGTATACTAGACCCCGTTCCCACAAAATAACTAAAAGAGGTATTTCATGTAGTGTCAGACATGGTACTAAATATCTTTAACTCATCTCTAGAATTAGGATACGTTCCAACAGCTTTCAAACTAGCAGTTATTAGACCGCTCATTAAAAAACCAAACCATGACCAGGGAGATCTTAATAATTTTAGAACAATCTCAAATCGACCTTTTCTTTCTAAAATATTAGAAACAGTAGTGGCAAGTCAGCTAAGCACATTCATAGCGAATAATAATACATATGAAAAGTTTCAATCAGGATTCAGGCCCCACCATAGCACAGAGACAGCGCTGCTTAGAGTTACAAATGACCTCCTATTAACATCCGATCATGGTGAAATCTCAATTCTTATATTACTAGACCTTAGTGTAGCCTTTGACACAATAGATCACAGAATCTTACTCAAAAGACTAGAAAACTATGTTGGCATCAGTGGTCAGGTGTTAGCCTGGTTTAGATAGTATCTAACCAATCGATATCACTTTGTTTATGTAAATGAGTAAGAGTCATATCACTCCCCCGTTAAATACGGCGTACCTCAGGGATCAGTTCTAGGCCCTATCCCATTCTCGTTATATATGTTACCTCTAGGAGACATTATCAGGAAACATAACATAAGTTTTCCCTGCTATGCGGATGAGGCCCAGCTTTACATCTCGTCACATCCTAGCGAAACCCACCAGTTTTCTAAGCTAACAGACTGCATTAGTGATATTAGGGACTGGATGGCACATAACTTCCTTATGCTAAACTCCAATCAGACTGAGATACTTATTATTGAACCAAATTGCTCCAAACATAATATGTCAGATTAAAAGTTGCCCATAGATGGCTGCACGGTGGTGTCATCTTCCACGGTTAAGAATTTAGGCGTAATGTTCGACAGCAATCTATCTTTTGATAGTCATATCTCCAACGTCTGTCACACAGCATTCTTCCATCTTAGAAATATCTCAAAAATACGCCATATGCTGTCTGCATCAGATGCAGAAAAGCTTATCCATGCTTTTATGACCTCTAGAATAGACTATTGTAACTCGTTACTCGGGGGATGCCATGCAAATCAGGTAAACAAGCTACAGCTGGTTCAAAATGCCGCCGCAAGAGTGCTTACTCGATCTAAAAAGTATGACCACATTAGTCCAATTCTGGCATCTTTACACTGGCTACCAGTTAAATATTGCATACAATTTAAAATATTACTAATCACCTACAAAGCCTTAAATGGCCTAGCGCCCTCGTATATTAAAGAATTACTGTCAGAATACAATCCACCACGTAAACTGCGATCACAAAATTCTGGTCACTTAATTATCCCTAGAATATCAAAAGTGTCTAAAGGTGGTAGATCCTTTTCCTACTTAGCCCCTAAGCCAGTGGTCTCAAACTCCCGGCCCGCGGGAAAAGATGAGGAGAAATGTAAAGAAGATAAAAGTATGTATACTGCTATATATAATGAAGTATAATATATTATCATGTAGCTTACTATTCAATTACACATAGAGCAGTACTATTATTTTTTCTGTCCAATATATCTTATATAACATGGACTAATTCAAAAGTTACGGGATCACTTTCAATTATTAATATTTTCCCACATATAATAGAAAATTTATGAAAACTGAAATAATAAAGAACATAATGAAGTCAATACTATGACTGAAAACAATCCAAAATAAATCAAAACAGAAACACTTACTGGTGGTAATTTTTATAATAGTTTATAAATGTATACAGGAATTAAATTTGTTAGTTTAGTGCAAGGTTTTAATAGGTCTTAGTTAAGATAAGATTAAGAAAAGATTTACTTAGGCTACTTTTATAAAATTATGTATATTAAAAAGATAAAACCATTGCTTATATATTTTCAAGTATTATTATATATTAAATAATAGAAATTAAACATGACATTTACAGAAACATTGTACTTTTTTGAACGTTAAAATAGCTCTGCGGCCCCCCGATGAACTGTCTGTCTTAAAAATGGCCCCAAGCCAGTTTGGGTTTGAGACCCCTGCCCTAAGCTCTGGAATGATTTACCAAATAATGTTCGAGTATCAGACACAGTCGATCAATTTAAATCTAAACTTAAGACATTCTTCTTTAACAAAGCATTCACATAAAATGTCCAGTAAATGTACTTTTCCCGCAGTAGTTAGTTTGTTTAGAACAAAGCACTCACATACCTCATATGGGTAATATACTATTGCCGCAATAGTTAGCCTGTCTGGAACCGAGCTAACTTAAACCACTATAATGTATGACACTTGCATTACATGCGAACGGCCCCTACGCTAATAGAACTCTGTTTTTGTCTCCCTGTCTCGTCCTCGACCCCGAGGACAATGAGACAAACAGAGCCAGTTCCTGTTGCTGTGAAGGTCATCGCACCACTGATCTACTGGCTGTCCTTCAACGTGATGCCCAGCCGATGCGCGACCAACGACCACCGGCTGAACAAGTTTAATCCGCTTACCCGCCTCCTATCCCTACCATGTCTATATATGTAAATATACAGTATTGTTCAAAACAATAGCAGTACAATGCGACCAACCAGAACAATCAAGGTTTTTAGTATATTATTTATTGCTACGTGGCAAACAAGTTACCAGTAGGTTCAGTAGATTCTCAGAAAACAAACAAGACCCAGCATTCATGATATGCACGCTTTTAAGGCTGTGCAATTGGGCAATTAGTTGAAAGGGGTGTGTTCAAAAAAATAGCAGTGTCTACCTTTGACTGTACAAACTCAAAACTATTTTGTACAAACCTTTTTTTTTTCTGGGATTTAGCAATCCTGTGAATCACTAAACTAATATTTAGTTGTATGACCACAGTTTTTTAAAACCGCTTGACATCTGTGTGGCATGGAGTCAACCAACTTGTGGCACCTCTCAGCTGTTATTCCACTCCATGATTCTTTAACAACATTCCACAATTCATTCACATTTCTTGGTTTTGCTTCAGAAACAGCATTTTTGATATTACCCCACAAGTTCTCAATTGGATTAAGGTCTGGAGATTGGGCTGGCCACTCCATAACATTAATTTTGTTGGTTTGGAACCAAGACTTTGCCCGTTTACTAGTGTGTTTTGGGTCATTGTCTTGTTGAAACAACCATTTCAAGGGCATGTCCTCTTCAGCATAGGGCAACATGACCTCTTCAAGTATTTTAACATATGCAAACTGATCCATGATCCCTGGTATGCGATAAATAGGCCCAACACCATAGTAGGAGAAACATGCCCATATCATGATGCTTGCACCTCCATGCTTCACTGTCTTCACTGTGTACTGTGGCTTGAATTCAGAGTTTGGGGGTCGTCTCACAAACTGCCTGTGGCCCTTGGACCCAAAAAGAACAATTTTACTCTCATCAGTCCACAAAATGTTCCTCCATTTCTCTTTAGGCCAGTTGATGTGTTCTTTGGCAAATTGTAACCTCTTCTGCACATGCCTTTTTTTTAACAGAGGGACTTTGCGGGGGATTCTTGAAAATAGATTAGCTTCACACAGACGTCTTCTAACTGTCACAGTACTTACAGGTAACTCCAGACTGTCTTTGATCATCCTGGAGGTGATCATTGGCTGAGCCTTTGCCATTCTGGTTATTCTTCTATCCATTTTGATGGTTGTCTTCTGTTTTCTTCCACGTCTCTCTGGTTGTGCTCTCCATTTTAAGGCATTGGAGATCATTTTAGCTGAACAGCCTATCATTTTTTGCACCTCTTTATAGGTTTTCCCCTCTCCAATCAACTTTTTAATCAAAGTACGCTGTTCTTCTGAACAATGTCTTGAACGACCCATTTTCCTCAGATTTCAAATGCATGTTCAACAAGTGTTGGCTTCATCCTTAAATAGGGGCCACCTGATTCACACCTGTTTCTTCACAAAATTGATGACCTCAGTGATTGAATGCCACACTGCTATTTTTTTGAACACACCCCTTTCAACTAATTGCCCAATTGCACAGCCTTAAGAGCGTGCATATCATGAATGCTGGGTCTTGTTTGTTTTCTGAGAATCTACTGAACCTACTGGTAACTTGTTTGCCACGTAGCAATAAAAAATATACTAAAAACCTTGATTATTCTGGTTAGTCACATTGAACTGCTATTATTTTGAACAATACTGTATATTAATTTCTCCCAAGGGTTTTGGTCCTTCTAGGAGTTTTTCCCAATGGGTTTTCTCCTAGGGGTTTTTTCGTCCCAGGGAGAGTCAGCCAACTTTGGCTTAACTTAAGCACCTTACTGTATACGTTACATTATTAATACGCTCGCTTGTACGGTTTAACCTTAGCCACTATATTCTACTTCTTATATTATCTATTGATTTTCTGTGTTCTCCTCTACATCTACTCATGTAAAGCTGCTTTGCAACAATTAACAGTTGTGAAAAGCGCTATATAAATAAAATTTAATTGAATTGAAATATAAGACGCATGATGCACATGGTTTACATGACGTGCCAAACACATATTTTGACATGACAAGCCACACACGTCGGGCTAAATACATTTTGTGACTAGCTTCGCATCGGGCACCCTCGAAAAAGAAGTCACCGGCCGCCACTGAGGGTGATGTAGTCTGAGTTTTTTATTAGTAAAATCTTGGTATCACGTCTCATCTGGACTGCTCTGCTACATCTGTCTCCAGCTAATTTTAGGCCCAAACTGATGTAATGGTGTATATCTGCGATACTAATTTTAAAGCCTAATTGTCAGCAGAATTGTAATCACAACGGTATATTTATAATACTTTTAAGCAAATATACAATCGACTGATTGTAATAGAAATTGTATAGGTAATGTAATATAGGTATAGATATAAAATATTAAAGAAATACTAGAAATATTTAGGTAAGTTGAGATTATTATTTTATGGCTCAACAAACATTTCATAATTTTTTTAAAACCCATTGACCACTGCTTAGCTGATAATGGGTTTATCCGAAAAACCATCAGTCAGCACAGCAGGATAAGCGCTTTATTTTAATAAACTAATGTTAGGCAAGACTAGGTTTGAGGAAATCTACAGTGGAATGATTATGTTTCCACACACTTTTTTGCATGTGGGTTGGCCATTAGGCAAAAACCCTGCTTATTTCTGCTTGTTATGTAGAATAACTTTTACTTTCAGTGCTCAAGAAAGGCCACATACTAAACAATCAAAGTGCAAGAGAGTACACAAAAGCACATACTCTTTTAACCAGACCCACAGTATTATATTGTCAGTGTGTCTAATACAATGACTACTTTCTCTCTCTGACTGGGGTTCTGTATGCCAAGCGTACAGCAGTTTGTGTATGGAAGAGTATGGAAGTCATCATAAGGGCAGTTGTAGCCTAGTGGTTAGAGCATTGAGCTTGTAACCAGAGAGTTGCTGGTTTGAGGATCACAGCTGGCAGGTTGCAACTGTGGTGCCCTTGAGTAAGGCACCTTACCCTTATTGCTCTCCGGGTGCTGGGATAGCTGCCCACGGCTCTGTGTGTGAGTTCACGACTTGCAGTGTGTGTTCACTGCTCACAATTTGTTAAATGCAATGGTCACATTTCGAGTATGCAATGGTTTTTGCCTAATGCAATTTAACCCAGAATTGTTGATACATCCCTCTATCATCTGTGTGCGTGCACGTAAGCGCTGGAGCGCGCTGCGACGCTTCGATAGCATTTAGCTTAGCCCCATTCATTCAATGCTACCATTTAGAGATAAAGTTAGAAGTGACCAAACACATCAATGTTTTTCCTATTTAAGACGAGTAGTTATTTGACCAAGTTTGGTGGTACAAAATAAAACGTAGCGCTTTTCTAAGCGGATTTAAAAGAGGAACTATATTTTATGGCGTAATAGCACTTTTGGGAGTACTTCGACTCGGCGCAGTAACACCCTTCCTCTCCCATTATGAGAGTACGAAGGGGAGCGGAGTTTTCAGGCGAGTCGAAGTACTAAAATATAGTTCCTCTTTTAAATCCGCTTAGAAAAGCGCTACGTTTTATTTTGTACCACCAAACTTGCTCGTATAACTACTCGTCTTAAATAGGAAAAACGTTGATGTGTTTGGTCACTTCTAACTTTATCTCTAAATGGTACCATTAAATGAATGGGGCTAAGCTAAATGCTATCGAAGCATCACAGCGCGCTCCAGCGCTTACGTGCACGCACACAGATGATAGAGGGATGTATCAACAATTCTTAGTTAAGGTAATAACATATTTTAATATTGAAAATGAGTAGACTATTCCTTTAACACACTTTGTTTATATATCATTTGTTTTATGGTCTTGTTATTTGAGAATGTCCTTTTTGTACAATATGGCCAGAGGAAATTATGCCATATACCCTTTGTTTTTGTGAAATGCTTCCACTGATGCCAAGCAACATAATATAAATGGAAACTGTTATGATTTTGTCATTGTTTGTAGACATCTTTGCATGTTTGCATCTTAACTAGACATACTCCTGCAATGTATAATGAATTCCTCAGACATTCTCGATTTTTACAGAGATATACAGTATGTGTGTGCAAAAAAAATAAGCAAAGAAAACAATTAAACACTTTTTTTGTCTCACACTATAAACAGCATCCTCCTAAAATATCAACAGCTATTCATGTGCCTGTAGCTCAGGGGTCTCAAACTCAAACTGGCTTGGGGCCATTTCTAAGACAGGCATTTCATCGGGGGGCCGCAAACCTATTTTAACGTTAAAAAAAGAACTATATTTCTGTAAATGTCATGTTGATTTTCTGTTATTTAATGTATAATACTTGAAAATATATAAGCAGTGGTTTATCTTTTTAAAATACATTATTTTAAGTAAATAAATATTTTCTTAACCTTATCTTAAATAACTAAGACCTATTAAAACCTTGCACTAAACTAACAAATTTAATTCCTGTATAGATTTATAGACTAATATAAAAAAAATTACCACCAGTAAGTGTTTCTGTTTTGATTTATTTTGGATTGTTTTCAGTCATAGTATTGACTTCATTATGTTCTTTGTTATTTCAGTTTTAATGAATTTTCTATGTGGAAAAATATTAATAACTGAAAGTGATCCTAAAACTTTTGAATGGGTATAGTCAATGTTACATAGTTGGACAGAAAAAATAATTATAGGCTACTGCTCTATGTGTAATTGAATAGTAAGCTACATAATAATATATTATACTTCATTTTATATAGCAGTATACATACTTTTATCTTCTGTACATTTCTCCTCATCTTTTCTTAACCTGGGCACTTTGATGGCTCTTTTCTTATCTGTAGTTTAAAATGTGTTGCATTACATCTACTGCTGTGCCTACCTCCCTATGCGGTGTCTCCATTAGATGCTGTGACTTGAGGTGAACTAACCCCACCGCAGCTCGAGGCCTCGAGTTGAGTATCCACCCGGAAGTAACAAATCTTCTCCGGACAAACGCTACAAAGTCCCGACCAGATTAACTGATCGTATGGTTACAATGATATGATTGACGCGAGGTTCAGTTGAGGAATTAAAATCCGATCATGCATTCCGTTATCCTGGACATCAAGGAACGCGTGGCTCATCGCTGCGTAGCAACGGATGACGCGACCCATGCCACGGAGCACAACTTCCGCTCCCGAGCACTTTGGAAAGTAATGCTTTGACTCGTTTTAACGTGTTGTTAGACGCGACATGTGAATGAACACGTAAACGTTTAAATAAAAAATCAAACGAATATAAAACAAAGTGAATAAAAATCTTTCTGCGGGCCAGATTATGTTATATTTTTTAATGGTGACGCGGGCCGCAGAGAGGGGGAGGGCGGGCCGCAAATGGCCCGCGGGCCAGGAATTTGAGACCACTGCTGTAGTTGTACCTTAAAAATTATTGTGTGCCTTTAAAAGGTTTTTGTACCCCTAACATTTAAACGGTAGACCACACAATAGACCATTAAAGGTACACAATATGTCCTTAGAGTATAATACCTAAAAAGCAGTGGTGGACGAAGTACACAAACCATGTACTTGAGTAAAAGATAACCAAGGTAAAATATTATTCCAGTAAAAGTAGAAGTAAAAGTACAAAAGTATTTGCCTCAAAATGTACTTAAGTACAAAAGTACTGTGATTTGTTATGGGTGTATCATTTTTGACGTTAAACTCTTGCTAAACTCTTTTTAGAGTATTTAAAAAAATCTCTTGGCTCACCTATCTATTAATTGAAGGACATTAATTAATCAGACTAATTCATGTCAGATAATAATACAAATTATCATAAGTCTAAAACTTTAAAGCCAACAAATTTCCTTTAGGACCAAAGGAAATGGGATTTGAGAGCAGTAAGTTTGATGTCAAGATTTATTTGTTATATAGTTTAACAGTTTAAGTGTAATAAAAACTTGAATTAAGCACAGGTTCACAGGAGTTTTCTTTTACTATCTGGAGGTTGAAGGAGCCTCCCCACTCTCCAGATTTCTTTTCCTTGATGCTGTCACGGCAACACACTTTTTAATGTGGCAACCATGCTGTCTCTGCAAAAGGAAAGATCTAAAACATTAAAGGCGGAGTCCATGATTTTTGAAAGCCAATGTTGATATTTGAAATCACCTAAACAAACACGCCCCTACCCCAGTAGAATATGGACCTTCTGTTGATAGACCCGCCCCACACATACACAACCCGGCATTTGATTTGATTTGATTGGCTATAAGTGTGTTTTGATAGTCGGCCCGTCTCCTTTTCCAAAGCGTTTTTCAAACATCGTGGACTCCGCCTTAAACTAATTGTTTCAATTTCTTGGACAAATAAAATAAGCATTACACAATATAATTTAATAACATTTGATGTGCTTTAGCTGGCTGCTACACTGACGCTACAGCCCAAGTTATAGTTGTGTGTAAGGTGTACTAGGGTGACCATACGTGCCATTCTTCCCGGATGCGTCCTGTCCAGGATTTCGGGTGCGTCTTCCGGAAGTTATATTTGTCGACTTCTTACGTCATAGAGGATTATTATTATTATTACAGAAAAGCAACCGTTACATTTTAAGGTAAGAATGAAACTACAATTGTATGTCTTATGTTTTCAACTGAATGGTGTATGCGGTCAACAAATACGACTTCCGTAAGACGCACCGAAATCCTGGCTAGGACGCGTCAGGGCAGAATGGCAAGTATGGTCACCCTAGGTGTACACTGTAGCTATGCCGTAGATTATCCATAGCCTGTGCGTAGCCTGACGTGCACCTCGACAAAATTTTAACAACCTGTTCGTTCTATGTGGACCACAAGCGCTGTGAGTGGAGAACCCCTCTCGTCAGGTGAAAAAAACAAGCAATGGTCAGGGCAGGCAGCAAAATAATCCAAAGAATAAACCAGGTCCAGGCAAAGGGTCACAACAGGAAAATAAACAATAAACTCAGGAAAGCTCGGAAGTGCAGTCTTGTCAAACAAGGTTCCACAAAGAGTGTGTGTATGAGTCCCAGGTAAAATAGCCCCATGACCAAAACAAATGCAGGTGTAATCAGATGCGTGCAAGGCATGATGGGAATTTGAGTCCAGGGTTAATACTCAGGTGAATGATGTGTTGATGACCGAGGGACTTGTTGCTGACATCTTTAACACTTCTTCTTTGTTTGTGTTTTTTTATTGAGCTGCTACGCGGATGATGACGCAGAAGTATATGAAAACCGACATGTAGCCTAATCTGTCACATGTACGCACAACCATAATGAACGTATTTACGCTAAAGTATAGCGTGGCAATCAAAACATGCATCTTAGTTTGCTCAGTTACGTTTTTTATCCACAGATAAATTAAAAGGAACGACCATTTTTTTTAAATGAAGAGTATAAAGTAAGATATTTGACTTTAAAATATAGTAAAGTGTAAAAGTTTAAATAGTAAAAGTTTTCCAAAATGAAAGTACTTCAGTAAAGTATAGAAAAGCACAGTATCGAATTACATTTTCTTTATTATTGTCCACCACTGACAAAAAGGTACACAATTTCAATGTACCCAAAAAGGAACCTTTGAGAGTACCACCCCTGAGACAGTTTTGTACTTATTATTATATTAATATTATTTGTCTCAATCAAATTTGGGTGAAATATAAAGACAAAATAACAACAAAGGGAACTTTCCCCACTGACATTTACATTAGATAGATAGATAGATAGACAGACAGACAGACAGACAGACAGACAGACAGACAGACAGACAGACAGACATATTGTCAAACCCTGGGAATGTATGAATAAAATATCATTTGTACATTCATTAAGACCTAACAATGCAGAGACCAAAATTTATAATCATTTAACAAATGATTTATACATATTTTATTATTGCATACTTATATTAAATGTTACCCCAGATATCTTAAGGCTTTGTCTACCATCTTGGACTTGCATTAATGCATTATTTTACCAGCCCAGTCTCACGAAATTTCGTTATATAGTCACGTATTTTTTTGATTCTTTTTTCGTGCTATTATCACGAAATTTCGTGTTTTTTCGTAGTCGTATAACGAATTCCTGTTTTCGTGTGATTATCACGTATTGGTTACTCAACTGTTTTGTCCTATTTTCTTACCATTGTCGCTTCGGTTTAGGGTTAGATTTACATAAAATGACATCCCTAACCAAACCCAACTCTAACCCTAACGCCAGGCGACATATAAAAAAATAAATCAGGAAAAATAGTATAGATCAATATATTAAGTGACATTCTAATGCAAGCACCAAATCTAACCCTAAACCGAAGCGACAATGGTTTAAAAATAGGAAAAAAAAGTCGAGTAACCAATACGTGATAATCACACGAAAACAGGAATTCGTTATACGACTACGAAAAAACACGAAATTTCGTGATAATAGCACGAAAAAAGAATCAAAAAAATACGTGACTATATCACGAAACTTTGTGAGACTGGGTAGTATTTTACACAATTTTGCCACATGCTTTTGATAGCATGAGTTAGAAACATGATGCTCATTAGGTTTTGACTAATGGAACAGTGAGCTAAATCACAATTCATATAAGTTGACATCTAAAATTAAATATTTACATCACACTGACAATATGATATTTATAATTTTGTTCATTAAAGGTGGACAGTTTGTTTGAAATGCTATACCACTTAACTCTTTCCCCACCATTGATGAGTAAACTCGTCAATTAAGAGAAAACGCTTCCCTGCCAATGTATCCATCAGGACTTATGCAACCCGGAAGTAACACCTCACGTGAAAGAGAAAGAACTCAGTGTATGTTTTAAGGATTGGTCTGCATCTGATCTCTATCAAAAGAGCTTTTTGCTCAAAAATTGGTGTTCAATCAGTCACATGTGATCCATAGCTATGTTTGAAACGTTTCAGTGTCTCTCCTCAAAAACAGAAACTGGTTGAAGTTAGATTACTTATGTTATACCTAACAGCCTGAAGTCATGTCACTTTAAATTGAGTGCAACCTTAAATAAATTTAAAAGATGCCTATAAAAATAATAGTTTCAGAATGGATTAATCTACAAAGGCATGTCTGTAACACTTGATGCAAGTTAGAGTCCTCTCAAACTCAAGTGCTTCAATGTGACCCACGAACAGGATATTACCATTAAAGTGGGATTTTTTGTTTTTATAACTGGCGATGAGGAGTGCAGTGTAATGGAGCAGATGGCTCTTTGAGAAGCTTAGGTGCTAGCATCTGAGCTTGCTGTCTCATCAATAATTGACAACATCAAACCAATCAGAACAATTTGCTCCCCACAAAGCGAAGTGCTCGAGTAGTCTGGAGGTGCTTAATCATTAATGAGGCAATTAGCTGAAACGGTTACACCTGGCCCGAGTCGTTTGTGGAGTGGGTGCTTGTCTGACGCTACACCAGAGGACTCGGAGATATCAACTGACACGAGTCCTAACAGGGTCATCTATTGACCAGAGGAATGACGATCACTTACCAGTATTCTCTATCATTTACGTTACGACATGAGAAATACAAAAAAGTGATTCATTGAAAGGTGGAAGGAACAGGCGTAATTCCAATATGTCAGTTTTTATAAACAATAAATCAGAGAAATTTAGACTAAAAGAAGGAAAAAATAATGCATGTGTGGAGAGATCAAATAAATCATACAAGTAGAGTGGGTGCATGAGACAGGGTTGCCCTCCTATAAAATAATATCCTATACAGTAGGTTATTTGTGCAAGGACCGTTTTACGACCTATAAAGATGGGTTAAAGTTAAGCACCCTCTACCTGGTTAAAACAACAAGTGTCATGATGCATGTGACATCATAAAGTGATGATTGACCACCGCCACCATTCAAAATGCAGGTTCGGTTATGTGTAAACTATACACAGACTCCTACAGACTATTTTCCAAATTTACAAAAATCTGTGACCTTTGTGCTGCTACCACGAGACTCTAACCACTGAGCTTCGTGAATTTCTGATTGTACCTCAGATTAAACACCACACAGCATTAAGGGGAAAATTTTAAATCGCCTTAGAATCGTAATAAGCCTGATAATCACACTGTAAAAAAATCCAACTTTAAAATGTTCATTCAACAAAGAACATTAAGTAACTTGAACAAAGATTTCTTTGTTGAAGGGCGTCAATTGATTATTTTGTGTTCACTGAATGAAAAGAGCATAATCATACAGCTAACAAATATTATTTTGTTGACTGGACTTAGATGAAAAAGTTTTTGTCCAATTCGTTCACCCAACTTGCAAAACTGAGTAATCGGAACAAGCAATTAAAAAAAAAACAATGGTCAGAATGGTTCCCAGCATGCATTGCGACATGTTCACTTCTTTGGTTAATATTTACTAAAAAAGATGACTGTTTTAATGTTTGCTGGATTTATTTATGTTGTTATGTTGTTAATGTTAGTTATATGTTGTATTTTAGAGTAATTTTTAAAGAATTATTATTGTTACCATGATTGAGAAGTGTGTGTTCAGTGTAGAGGGCAGCACAGTGAGTAAGCGCGCATCATTGTTGCCTCACAGCAAAAAGGTCTCTGGTTTAAGTCAGACAAATACTTTGTTTATGAGACGTTTCTGTTTACACTCCCACAGTCCAAAACATGTAGATTAGTTAAATTTGGATATACTAAATTACTCTTAAACAAACTTAGTCACTAGTTGGGTAAACATAGAAATTTGCTTATTACCTAATCAGTTTAAGTTGGTTCAATTTTTTTTTTTTGGTGTAAGTTGACATTACTCAGTAAATTGAGTTAGGTGAACTACATCATCCAAGAGTTGAGTAAACCCAAAAAAGCTGTGCAGGAAGTTGCCTTGAAAATTTAAGTTAAGTCAACTTTTTATTTTTTACAGTGCATGAATTAACTGTAATCTCTTATGTAATCTTAGACAAAATATTTCCGTGCGCAAATGGAGGGCGAAAAACAGGGCAGTGTAATTCAGTGACATAGCTGGCGTTTCCTTGATTAATGTTTCATCCTGCAAGGTTTTAAACATTCGTTCCTTAAATGCAAATTACACAAGCTAGTAATGTTGTTGTTGCTCTCATTATCATTATCATAGGAAAAGAAGACAAAAGCGAGCTGCAAAGATAAATCCGAATTTATTAATGAAACGGAAGATTAGAACTGCTGTCCGTCCGGGCTAACTCCAGTCTCCTGCAAAAACCAGGTGACTGAAATAAGTTTAAAGGACAAGTTCGGTATTTTACACTTAAAGCCCTGTTTTCATATGCGGCTGCCCAGGGAATTTTTGGGTGTTTGTGTTTCGGCTCCTACCTTTGCAGTGGGTTTGGTGGTGCACTGGAACAATCCTTTCCAAAATGCACCAAACCCTCGTCCACAAAGACGTGAAACTCAGCGAGTGGTCAGGGGTGTTCACTGGTGTGCTCACACAAAAATCGCTGCAAAAGATGCTTTCCAACAGGTGTTTTAGCATTCGTTGTTAACTTGTGGACCTATTTTTCCAAACGCCTCACACCCGTATATTCTTCCGCTTAGAGCTTGAATAATAGACACTCCAGCCCAGTTGGTGGCGCTAATCCGCCATTGCCAATTGCAAGAATAGAAACAAAGTTCCTGGCGCGGAGTAATAGCGTACCTCACAGCACATCTAATACAAGTCAATGGAGTTGGCAAAAACTACGATAAAACCTGTTGGAATGCGTATTTTGCGGGGATTTTTGTGTGAGCATACCAGTGAACACCCCTGGCCACTCTGTGAGTTTCACGTCTTTGTTGACGAAGGTTTGTTGCATTTTAGAAAGTATTGTTCCAGTGCACCACCAAACCCACTGCAAAGGTAGGAGGCGAAACAAAAACACCCGAAAACTCCCGGTGCAGCCGCACATGTCAAAATTTCAGTCAAAACCGCTCCAACTTCAGCACAAACAATCCGAAAACAGGGCTACAAGTGTAAAATACCGAACCTGTCCTTTAAGTCGAAGCACCGAATGAACTGGGAAAAAATCAAAGCTTAAACTAAATAAAAAACTTAAACATAAATAATATCAAATAAACTTAAGTATTACAGGATGGATTATTATTAATAGATTATTATAATGCTACACAGCAGTCTCACATAAAAAGAGAGAGAGAAACAAAAAGGAAAAGGAAACCTGTTGTTTCGTGAACAGTAACGAGCAATACTTTTAAGAACAATGAAACAAATGTTGGGAAAGATATCTTCGATCGTTTTTTATTTTGTGTCTTCGTTCGGCATACACATCTTCTTAATGGACTACTCACCTGCTCTTATCTTTGGATTGTTTACTATATCCTCGTCTCTTTGCCCTCCTTGTTAGCCCTTTGTTCAGCTTTATTAATAAAGTCTGATTTATCTACGCAGTTCACGAGAATATAAAATATGTGCATATAAAGGGGGTGGGGGCACTTTAATTGTGGTCACCCTAGGGCACTACTGTTTTAAAAGTCTTGTTTTATAATAATATCTAGTTCATATGGCAGGGTTCTGACCAACATGATCTCATAAAGTTCCGTGGGATAGTCACGGAATTTTTTGCTCATTTTTCCGAGGCATTCTCACGGATCTCCGCATATTTCCGTGGCCCTGCCACAGACTTTCTTTTCCGTGGCATTCTCATGGATTGGTTACTCAACTGCTTTTTCCTATTTTCAAACCATTGTCGCTTCGGTTTAGGGTTAGATTTGGTGTTTGCGTTAGTATGTCACTTTAAGTATTGGTTTGTAATATTTTTTCTGATGCAGTGTTTCCCACAGGATTTTGAGAGACTTGTGGTGGTGATGACGTCACACGCTAATTAGCATATGTGTGACGTCATCACGTGTTTGCGTTTGATCGAGTGTTGGCACCTGAAATATGTTTCACTTCTACTCTTTGATCTGTCACGTTATATTGCATTTTAACATTATTTACATAATATCAGTTCTGTTGTCAGACATAAAATGAGCAGACTATAACCCAATTTGGATGGGATTAGTTTTACAGTTGTAGATGGCGTAATGTAATTTTACCACAGGACGTCTGTAATATTAATGGTCGATTCGGACGGGATTAGAAATCTCAGTAAAACATTCAGAAGTGGGAGGGGTAACTCGATTGCGCAGCAGGTCACCTCTCTCGTCGTCATGTGCACATTAACTTGCGAAAAACTCGAAACACTGTATTTAATTTAGTTTGGGGAGAATGTCAGTTTCAGGAACAGTTCAGTGCTTCTGAGAAGTGAATTTGACTTTTAAAGTTTGTGTTGTGTTATTCAGGAACTGACTTGCCACTGACTTGTTTTTTCGCCTAGAATGCAAGTAAATGCTTAAGCACTTTTATATTTGAAAGAAACCCGCAAAATAACAGGAAATTACGAAATGTACATGTATGTTTACAGCTGGTCTATAAATCACCATACATTTACATTGAAGTCTTACTGCTGTTGCTTTTCTCATCAATGTCTTGTTATGAGCCCTTTTTTATTTAAATGTGAGTTTTATTGTTGCGTATAGCGCAGACAATTGGGTGCAAATTCAGAAATACGAGAAAATACACAGTAACTGTTACACAAAGTTACTACAAAACACGTGCGCAGGAATACCGCATTATAGAGAGGGAGAGAACGTGTAATGCTAACCTTTCGTCAAGTCATCGCCGTCTTCTCTGTCAGTAAAATCTGTGACTGTTGACGTTTACGCGAAAAAGAAAGTATATGGAGGAACGGACATTGAAAACACCGCCACCTTTTCACTGTTATGTGAGAGAGAGAGAGAGGCGGGCGCTGCATGCAACATAGAAAGGGAGGGGGCGCGCTGGGTGTTTGCAACAATGAATTAAGACGTTTTTAAACAGTAAACTATAAATGGGGATCATAAAGAATCTATTTGTGGCGGCCAGTGCTGATTCCGTGGCGGTGCGCCACGAGTAAATCAATGTATGGGAAACACTGTGATGTATTCTTTTATATTTTCTAAACTTAAATTAATTGTTGCCTGGCGTTGGGGTTAGAGTTGGGTTTGGGTAGGGATGTCATTTTATTTAAATCTAACCCTAAACCGAAGCGACAATGGTTTGAAAATAGGAAAAAGCAGTTGAGTAACCAATCCATGAGAATGCCACGGAAAAGAAAGTCCATAGCAGGGCCACGGAAATATGCAGAGATTCGTGACTATGCCATGGAAATTCGTGAGACCAGGTTGTTCTGACAGTCCCATGTTCTATGTGGATGCTCATGGCTTTGGCATATCGGATCATGTGCCTTCGGTGTCTCGCCTCTAGTCCCCGCCCCTTCGTTCTCCCTGTTAATTGTTCATCATTAATTTATTCCCCTCACCTGTTTACCCTTGTTAACTTGTTTAGTCCTTCTTATTTAATCCCTTTGTGTCCATAGTCCTGTGCTGGATCATTTTGTATTGTTCATGTTTTCAAGTCGTGTGTATTCCAGTTAAGTATCTAGTCAAGTTCAATTGTCAAGTCTTCCGTCTAGTCTAGTGTTTTGTGTCTGTTTATAGATTTGCCCCATACTGTTTGCCCCCACGTGGGTCTTTGTTTTGTCTTGTTTCATAATTAAAGTCTTTTGTTAACCTCTTCATCGTTGCACTTGGTTTCTCTGCTAAAACTTGTGACAACTACATTGTATTAATCCGCGCCTGGATGAGCTAATTATTATACTCACTGTTAAACAGTGGGTAACAGCAGGTTTGAGTCCTAATCTTTGGTCTTTGTCCATATTAAAGTGGCCTTGGTCTCTATGCTCACATTCATCAAGTAAAGAAGAATCTATTTGCTCAGTATTTTGTTACTGAAGTGAGATATGCACAACACCATATTTCTCTTAAAGAGAGTGACAGTCTTGGGTACACTGTAAAAAATAATATGCTGGTTTCACTTAAAAATATAGTGCATCATTTTTGCATCCATTTTTTAAGTAAGTTTTACTTGAAATTTTGGGCAATTACATAAATTGCTTGGAATTCCACGTGAAACTTAAATGGATGCAAAATGATGCACTATATTTTTAAGTAAATCTAGCCTTTTTTTTTTCAGTCTATTGAATTCTATTGACCACAACTATGATCTCCATTAACCTTCTTGAGAACTTAAAAAAATATGATTTTTGGGGGTAATAAAGCTGTAATAAAGCTTTCTGTCATAGCCAGAAATGTATGTAGCCATGTATTTTCAGGTATGCTGATAAAATACATTGAAATCTTACAGAGATGTTGTGCTATTCTAACTCGTTCCCTGCCAGCGCTTTCTAAAAAAGTATTTTTTCTGATTTTCACAAAAGTTTAATGCCTTTCAGAAACATTTTTTATTTAAATATATAAACAAACAATATATCAAATGGAAGAACAGATCCTCTACTTAAAAAAAATCATCCTACCTTCATTTTTCTCTTTGTATCATCTCTTAAATATGGATAAGTTTCTTCAAAAATAGTTAACTCGTCAATGGTGGGAAAAGAGCTAATGGTTAAATTACACCTTCTGATGTTTATTTAAGCAATATCGCTCGAGTAGGAGTGTGATATAGCTCTATATCATCACGGCTGTGATTAGGCCAGAGGCACGAGGCCGCAGGCCGAGTGCCGGAGGCAATCACAGCCGTGATGATATAGAGCTGTGTCGCACGACTCCGAGAGCGATATTGCTTTTATACAACAGTTCGACGGCACACGTTTGAAAAACGAAAACTAGAAAACAACAACGGAGTTATTTTAAAAGCCTCTTTGTTTGAGAACTACTTCTTCCGCCACGGATTTGAGGGCGGCCAGAATGACAGGTAAAACTTTCGGCTGCTTTGAAGCTCATAACAACTCAATGGACGGAAAAGCCGTTACTTTATATTACCGTTTCTTGGTCACAAAGTGTAGTTTTAAGATTAGTTCAGTCGAGAATGTATATGTATTATATTTAAATCTGCAGTCGATTAGTAAAGATAGCGCCTGTTTGAACGTTTGCTTAGTGAGATTCGGTACGAATGAGAACCAAAGCATGAGCGGACGTCAGTGTTCACTCGCCCCGCTGACCACCGCCCTCTCTGGGCTACATCTCTGAAAGAGATCCCCTGGCTCTCATGTTGGCCTTGTTTGTTTATGATCGTCAAAATGAGATCAAATCAGCAGTATTTGGTGTCATGATCAAACTATTACTTGTTTTTTTTTCATATTTAGTGTATTTTGTGTTGTTATTGTTTTGGCGCGAGGTAAAAGTTAATAAAACTATACTTGTATAACGTTACTATTGCTTTCTCATTTATTCTTAACGGGATACGAGCACTCGATTATTATTATTAAACTTTGTTCTTGTCAGTACTATATAAAACTGTTTTTTATAAGTGTCAGAGAGATGTTTTTGCATGCTGCTTATAAATATATCAGTGGCCATATCTCATAACATGTTTTAATAGTCAGGTCACGATAAAGTAAATGATCAATGTCCACATTTAAAAGCTGCGGTGCTTACCTGCAGTTTCACGGTGTTTTCGCGTTCTGATAAGAAATATAGCTCCAGAAAAAAAACGAGTGTTTATATTCCTCTTTCCAAGTGTTAATAATCCACACGATGTGACAAGACATTTCTCCCATTAACTGTAACGTAACATCCAAGAGCGCTGATCTTTGACGGAATAACTTCTGATTGGGGATTCACAGACTGATTTATGAGCTAGTAAACTAATGAGACAAACGGAGAGTGATTCAAAACAGGGCGTCTGTGTTTTTCCATTCAGAGATGAGCCTGCTTAGGACCTCCATTCCCTAGGTGGCGGAATGATACGAAAGGTGAAGAGGTTACAGTGCCGATATCAGCACAATATCGCACAGGTCTTAGCCAATCAGATTCGAGAACCAGAAAGAACTGTTGTATAATATCATTTAATATTTTAGTAAGTTTCCATAATTGATGTATAAAGCCCATTTGTGCTTTCTTACTTGAAACCAAACAGTTGTCAACAAATTAGAGCAGGTAATCAGATTTTTGCTATTACTGTACTATTTATATTCTGACCTTTCTGTTCTACTCTGCCTCTTCTTCACCTCATAACTTGATTTGTGTGGCTTTTAAATTAGCCAGCAGTTATATAACAACATTGACAACAATATTGACAATTGTGGTGGCAGTGTGGACAGATACACTGTGTTTAATGACCATTTCTCAGGTTTATAGCTCTCAGTGGAGCAGATCACAAAGAAGCATTTGCTCTGTAAAATATTCCACCACTCTCAAGTCAGTGCTAAAGCTAGCACCCATGTAAAATTAAACAAGCAAGTAATTAATATTTTAAATCAATATTTATCAAGTGCTATAGCAAAATCAATGAAAATGCAGTGGAAACACCTCATCATATCGGGTGTGCTTGTCACACCACAGAAAAGAACTGTACTGAACAGCAGATTATAAGCATTCCAGCCCCCCCAACTGCCTTGGAGAAGGGTATGCTACAGTAGGACTTGATTTTGGTGGGTTAGCATAAACAATGCCCAGTTCCATTAGATAAGGCTGCAGCAAGGCCGACCTCAGTACCAAAACTATGAAGAAAAAGACATTTTGAGTGGTTCACAGCTTTTCTCCTTATCAACAACACCTTCAAAGATTTTAAGAAACAGCATACTATTAACTAAAAATGCAGCAGTGTTGGCTTAAACAAGGAACAGATCTTTTTCATTCTTTCACCAACAAAATGGACATTAAACCATTACCTACTTACGTTATACTTGTATAGAGACATTAGCATTCTGAATTACATCTGAGTGTTATGCAACTATTCACATCATCACAGTTATTAACATATAAATGAATGCATGCATGATACAGTCAAATTTGCTGTCATGTTTATACATTTAATACACTGCCAAGGGTATTTTGGAAGTTGTTTGGTAAGTGAAAAATGCATACAGGAAATAATAAAGACAAAGTTTAACTTCTGTACTCTGCGGGGCTACCGCTGTACCACCCCCCCCCCCCTTCTGAAAGGGATTTACCTTCTTTGTTCCGGGTCTCTTGTCAAGAGAGATAGAAAGAGTTCACTTATCATTCTGAGTCTCCGGCCCTGTCCTAAGAGACAATAACAGATCACCAAGAAAAAAACAAGTTTTGAGTCTCCTCCCTGAGAGAGACAATAACACCATTATTCTGAGTCTCCCCCTGGAGACTGAAACATAGCAGCCATCGTTCTGAGTCTCCAGCCTGCATTCTAGAAATTGCAATAGTAGCAACGCCATGTTCTGATTTTCTTGTCTGTGTGTTGAAAGACTACGCCACGTTGTAAGCTTTTCATCCAGAAAGGCAATAACTGATTTCTGCAACAAGGTGAAGCTCAAGAGAGCAAACCTTTACTTCAAGGAACCTTCATCTGCGTTTTTCAGATTACTAAGATCCTCTCCAGAAGATCAGCATTCCACAGCACTTTGTATTCAAGGCTGTTGAACAGAACCTGACTCCTTCCCAAAGTAGCATGGCAAAGCCGGACCCGTGGAAGACATTAGCCTCTTTCACACAGTAATTCTGGTAAATTACCATGAATTTACCAGAATGAATTTACCAGTAAATACAAAAATGTGCTGTTCACACATGCAGTGACGTTCCGTCTTTTTACCAGTAAGACATCATTCACACATCAGTATCAAAATACCGGTAAACTCGGAGAGAAAGCGGAAGTTACCTGTGGCGCGTGGCCGGTGAGCTCCGTCCGTGTCGTATTTGTAAACGGCGGGTTATGACTTAATATCCACGGTCCGTATTTTGTTGTTTTCACATCTGTGGCAAACGGTCGCGAAGTTGCTCGTGACCAAACAACATTGCGTTAATTAGGCGGCGTCAAACGGAACCTGCGCGTTTGCACATTAGGCTTCACAGATGGTGTGCTAAGGACGTCGGCAATTTGGCAATTAGATGGTAAGCTGTTTTAAACAACTTTGGTGAAGAAATGTGGATGTTAACTTCAGGTGTGCTCGACTTTTAAGCAACGTGTGTGTGGAAACGTCCGTAAATAGTCTGGGGGAAACCGCGTCACCTGTATAAAAAACTTTCTGATTGGCCCGCCCGATCTGTCAGCGCGGTCTGACGTCATCTAAATGCCGGTAATGCTATATTTTTCGTTCACACACAGCGCTTACCGGCAAATTACCGTTAATCTTACAACCTGTCTTACTGGTAAATTGGGAGCACTGATTTACCGGAAAGGTTCTGTTCACACATGACATGTTAACTGCAATTTACCAGTAAATTACCAGTAAAGACTGTATGTGTGAAAGGGACTATTGTCATCATCAGACTGCTCATTAAACCACACAGAACGTAAATATCGCACACACTTGATGTGAAGGTCACCAAAACCCACATCACCTCTAATGTTATGTGTATGGCATACTACCCAGTTGTTGCCCCTTGTTAAGATTACTACATTAAAGGAACACACCCAGATTTTGGGAATTTAGCTTATTCACTGTATCCCCCAGAATTATATTAGTCCATACATACCTTTCTCATCTCCGTGCGTGCTGTAACTCTGTCTGATGCAGCCCCCGCTAGCTTAGCTTAGCACAAATTCTGGAAGTGAATGGCTCCAGCTAGCAAACTGCTCCCAATAAGTGACAAAATAACACAAACATTTTCCTATTTATGTGTTGTGATTTGTATAGTCACACCGTATACAAATAACAAGGTGATATGAGACACAGCGATCTTTTAACAGTATACATACTAGGAACTATATTCTCAGAAGATGAAACACTGCTACTTGGGCGGAGTGATTTGCACAACTCTGACCGAACTCTCTGCTCCTCACAAGGGGCTTCTCGGGTGCTGCGAGCAAATCACTCCAAAAAAAAGTCAAGGGATCGAAGGGACAATGGAATTCAGAATGGTGGGGGTTCAGAATGGTGGACCATACCCAATAGGCTATGGGACCACCCACCACCTTCAGCATCACAATAGAAGATAAATCTCTGCTACGTGATGCACCTGTAAGAGCGAAGGTGTGCAGGACAGAACATACTGTGTCCAAGCACAATGGTGGTCCAAACCCAATGGGCTATGGGACCACCCTCCACCCTAAACATCACAAAAAGAGAAAAGACTCCACCATGTGATGCATAAGTGAGAGGGGAGGTGTGCAGGACAGAATAAATTGTGTCTGTACACAGAAAAACTAGTCCCAGGAGGGGCCTGCTCTCACTGTCTACTCGGTGCAAACTGAGGAGGGTGGATAGGATAAGAAATGAAAATCAACCAACGGTGATCCTCAATCTCATTAACCCATCATGCACATCCAAAAAAGAAAGTTACAGAGGCCCGATGCTCTGAACGGCCTGGGAAAGAACAGCTACCACAGCTACACAGACAACAGTCACACTGGGCAATGGGCAACCGGTAGGAAAGAAAGACCTGACACAGATTGCCACATTAAAACCCAGCTCATCCTCAAAGCTCACCACAGCGTCTGCCTGTGTCAAAGCAGCAGGGGGAGCAGCTGAGGGAGCACTCGAGGAGGTCTCACTCTTAAGAGAAAGAGGAAGACCGCAAAGCTGCAGTAAGCATGCCACAAGAGAACACGTTCTCCGTGAACGCCATCCGAGCGTGGGAATAACCCAAGCACTTACAGCAGCACTTACGGCTGTGAGAGTAAACGGTATTTTACTGTTTTCTCCTGCTTTTATTAATGTAAAGCTGCTTTGAACTATTAAACAATCATGAAAAGCACTACATATATATAAATTAAACTTGAATTAAATTTGAAAAATAAAAGAGCATATCTTGAATAATGATGACTGTAAGCATGCACTCTAAGAAAGAATGTGTTCATTTTTTACACATTGTTTTGTGTTATCCTATTTAACACATTATGTGTAATTTTAAGTGGAGGCCAGAAAAAAATTTGCTATTCAAAAGTGTATCCAGTGGCGTAATGGGCACAGGTAAAAAAAAGCATGGGATGCGGTAACACAAGCTAATGTGGTTTCACCAGATATTCGTACAGTTGCCGAAGTAAAAAAAGTGGTTTGACATGAAGTTTAAGGCAAAAAGAAGAATTTCCATTCAACAGAGAAAAAAGACATGGGTGGAGGACAGGAGCCACCTGATCTATCTGTCTTTGATGAAAGGATGGCTGCAATTATTGGACAGTCAAGCTTAAGTGGCATTATAGATAGGATTGCGGGTGAGAGCGACCTAATACAGGAGCAATTTCAACACGGTAATTTGCTTGAATCAAAATCTTTATTTTAAGGAATGTATGCAAGTAGCCTAATCATCATAACTAAAAAAAAAATTCATTAAGAAAATGATGAAGCTAAAGTCCATTGTCTACTTCCCAATCTACTAGTTATACCCCTTCACAGAGATGCACTGGAGCACGAGTCCTGACCGATGAGGTGCTCGCTAATCAAGATGCCCTCATCCTTGCCATTAAGGACGTGACAGCTGGCCTATGGTAAATTAATGAGTCATTGAATAAATTGCTGGAATTCCTTAGCAGTCAAAGAAATGCATATATGTGAATAAATATTTAAGCAAAATGTTTCTGTTTTCTGAAGTGTTTTTAATATCCCCTAAAACTTTTGTGCAATCGTTGAAAGCACTTTTACAAGTTCCATTTTGCTCAATCACAGATTTATTTAAATATGCACTATAGCAAACTACAAAACCTATTGTATTTTAGTAAATTTGAATGTCATGGCAACATGGGGGTTTGTTTATATCAATTATGCTGGCAAGTAGCCTATGGGGTATCATCTTTGGCCACTGCCAAGCTACTCCCTAGCAACCAAATACAGTACCCTAAACCGAATAAACAAAGCCTTATATCTCTGCATCAGAACATCGTAGAGACACGGAGGTTGGACCATTTTATCTGTGGCTTGCATATAATCATGGATAATCTTGGATTCTATTGTCCCCAGAAATTTGCCACGGCAAGCACCACTTCACATTTTGATATGTACCTATTTATTATTATTATTATTGTTTGCACCTACTTGCAAAATAAAGAGTTTATTGCAACGTTTCGATCTCTTGATCTTCCTCAGGCATCAAAAACATATATCAAACATATATGTAAAAATATATGTGACGAGTTTATGATGATGTGTTCTATTATTCATTGTGTGCTTACTTTGACCTTGACAATGTGATTGGCCAAGGTAACTTTTAAATACACGGAAATTACATATAGTATATGTTTGATATATGTTTTTGATGCCTGAGGAAGATCGAGAGATCGAAACGTTGCAATAAACTCTTTATTTTGTAGTAGATAGTGTGCGGGACTTCTCTCTTTTCATTTGTTGATATTTGGACTTTCTTGTCCTGCTCTCCTACGCACCTATCACACACAGGTGTGCGACGTTTATGTGATTTATTATTATTATTATGAAAGAAGTGTTTGGCATTTGATGCAAATGCTTCATTCAGACATGTGTTTATGGCATTTTGAATGCAGTGTTTAAGGAAATGTGAGACATTTTGCATTTTGTGTGTGAAGCTTTGGGAAATGTATGTAGAGTTTTGAAAAAAAAAGGTAGTGTAATCAGTTGGGAAAAAACGTAAAAGTGCAAACAGTTTTGCTTGACTGCTTAAACACAAAAACTGGTTTCTGTAGCACAAAAACCAATACCCTAATGTCATTCCTGAACTAACACATTTTCCATAATGGTAAACACAATTCACCTGTTTCCACACATGCTTTAATATTCAAAACTCATTCTGTAAAATCATATACAAAAGTGGCCAAATAAATCATTATTTGCACTATTCATTAAATGAACATATGCTCTCAATATAATTTACATGCTTAACTCAAAAAGCACACCTTTCTCCAGGTGCAAACACTAAGGGCCAGATTTACTAACAGCTTGCGCCAATGCAAACATCAATAAATAGGACCTGGTTTAATGACCACCTCAGGTTCACCGTTCATTTTTTGCCAGCATATTCCCCATTTCTGAATCCGAATGAGGATTTTTTTCTCGGCATGGTGGTGGAAAATGTATGATCGCAACCCCTACATACCCCAAACCCCCCATGGAAGCGATGCTGGATGTCCGTGAAGATGTTTCTGTGGAGTCTATTCAGGGTATAAGGCTATAAGAGCATTTTCACATGCTGCCTGGCAAGAGCAAGCGTAATGTGTGATGTTGATGAGAAACTACAGTATGGCCTGACCCAGACCTGAGAAGATATGCTGATGAGAACTTTGATGCTGAGTAACCTGTATATTTGATGCCTTTGTAAATGTAAAGTTTTTCTCAGTCACTTGGAGCATTTCTCAGAATAGAAATACATTTTTCAAAACACTTTTTTGCTACATTTTAAATTGTTCTTTGATTGATAAATTGATATATTGTTGTCAAGTGAATCTTGACATTTCTTACAGTGAACCTTTCTAATTTTGAATTTTTTATTTTTACTGTAAAATAATATTTTTTCACAGTGTGTGTAATTTGTTTACGGAAAAAAAGGTGAAAATGTGAATTTTGCCACAGTTTTACATCAAAGAATACTGACACGTATAATTGTGTACACTTGTTATGTTGACAACATGGCTAAACATTTTTACTCTCTTGTTCATGAACAATGACACAGGACTTGCCATTTTGGGACTGATATGTTCACTGATGTAAAAATTTACTTTTGAGAGCTGAACGAAGGATTTTGAAAAAGCTTTTGCAGGACAGCAATGATGTTGTGCAGATTGTACAAACCGTTCTGAGAAATGAACGCATTATTTGGCAAATTTTAAGAAATGCTGCAAAGCGATTGATAAGAACTGTAAGTATCTTCCTTACATGTTTTGTCAGTGTGACATTTCAAAGGTCAAGTTTTACTCCAAAACAGTACAGCATTGCTTTATCCAATTATGTAAGAGGTATATATTATAGTAGTGTTTTGCATTTATTTTTTCAGGGTTCTGAAAGAGTTATCAGTCAGTGATGTGACTCATACAGTTGGGATTCAGAAGATAGCTGTTTTATATCTGGGTGTGACATTTTAAAATTGTGTGTGAAAATTTTGAGAAAATAGTGAACTGTTCCCTGAATTGTGTCTTAAGCAATCGAGAAAAACTGTAATATTAAACTAATGTTCGGGACATTTATGTTAAAGTAATGCTGGCAGGGTGCATTTTCAAATTAACACTGTCAATGTGCACAGTCAATGTTACACTGTTTTTGGCTGAAAGTATATGCATCAAATCTTGTGAAAAAAATCTGATGAACATGGAAAAATCTTTTTTTTTTGTTACAATATCTAAGCACGCTCACAGTGCCCACAGTGCACATTCATAACATACATGCATTCACATTTAGGTCTCACATACTGGTGCAGTTGTATGCATGTTTTTTGCCTACTGTATGTGGAATCTTAGATAGAAATTACAGTAAGTTTAAAGACATTTTTTGAAGTCATGGTCACTGTTACCAGGGACAGTCCCATATTACCCTGAGCGGATGTGACACTTCCTGCAAGCTCACAGTTTTAAGCAATATGTCACACTCTGTACTCTAGTCTATCTGTCTAATTATACGTAACAAGTGACTAAATAAAAAAACATAATCAAAGCAATTAAACAAGGCAAATACTTTTGTAATATTGTGTTTTACAGTTAATGTAAATGTTTAAATGTGTTAGTAACAAGTTTGATACTCTTCTGCTGTTTTTGAAACTCAGATGTTGGTTGCTAACTTTAAACGTGTGGGTGATGAGCTCTGGTCCTGTAAATTTTCTTCAAATGTCTTTTTACAGCGCTCTGATAAACTCAGACAGAACAAATTATAAGTTAGTCCAATATTCCCCTTATGCACAATGTTGACAAACTTTACTTTTTTGCTTATGGATGAAATATGTTTACTGACTGAAACCATTCACTTCTATATAACTAATCTTCAGATCAAGCACACTACTCCACTACCTCAAGGGGGTGGAGTTCCTGTCCCAATGCCCCGGTCAAAGCTGCAAGCCGTGTCGGGCTCGGGGCTCCCCGACCTGAGGATTACAGTTAGGGCAACAACCCAAGAGGCCCCTCACTCCTCAAGACTGTAGCCAGTTGAGATGCCGAGGTAAGCAGCCAGGCTACCTTCGGGCACAGTGTCCCTATCCTTTGGGTCTCCCATAGATGTCAATTGCGGCATCAGAGGGTGAGCTCGTCGCCTCCACAGACAAGGATGTGTTGCCACCTTCGGGAAAGATGGTGCAATACGAGTCCGACACGGAGATGATGCCTATGCTCGGACGGGCAGCCTGGGAACCAGAAATCGGTCTTCTATCTCCTCCCCCCTCACCACCCTCCAGGGGCCGGGCAGCCAAGGGGTATTTCGACGAAGTTGCCATGCAACTGCGTCTGGCCACCACCTCTACTTGGCAGGATAAGCCGTTTCTCCCCTTGCCCGGCCTGTCAGTACTCGTCCAATCTGACTGGCAGTGCTTATCGGGCCTTTGGCGAGGCTGCCTCAGCTCTGCACGCTATTGCATTATTGCAGGTCCCTCAGGTAAGGCACTAAAGGACCTGAACGAGGGCTGTGCGCTGCAAATGACCTGGCAATCTGAGTGACCAAGGTTAAGTCGCAGTCTCTGGGTCGTGCAATGTCCACTTTGGTGGTCCAGGAACGCCATTTCTGGCCCCCGCTCCTGCACAGCGTCAGCAGCAGCCTCCATCTAAGCAGGGTCATGGAGCCAGACTGTAAAGTGGCCTTTACACTGTATTCTGCCATCTAAAATGAGATTACCGTTTGAAGGGAGTGAACAGTTTTAAGGATGCCGCCATAAACAATGGAGATTTTGTATGCATTCTAAAAAATGTTATATGCACCTACACACAGAGAAGCAACATTTTTAGTATGTGGTAAATATTACATCCATAAACAAATATTTGTAAAATGCAATATCTAAATTACCACAAATGTCGTAGAAATTATTTCTGAAGAATTTTATGGAGAATTTGTATGTTAATGTTTCTTCATTTTAAGTAAACTTTTCTTATTTGTCTGTTAAAATACTTTTGTTAATAAAAAATGTAATATGCATTTGAGTATTCATAATTATTTTTATTTATTATACATATTAAAGTATTTATGAGTGATTATGACAATTAATGTTACATTTGCAAATTCTTATGTGTCCCCTATAGAAGTTTATTTAGAAATTATTAATTATATCATTAACTTTTACTTCAGTAAAGGTAGCCTGTTTGTCTTGTTTTTTTTTTGTAGTTAAATAAATATACAAGCATAATAAATTTGAGAATTCATTATATGTACAGTGTTTTGTATATGTATAGTCTGTTATATGTATTTTAAATTTGAAGAATAAATATATTACAAAATGCATGCACTTGATGTTGCATTTATTTGATAATGTTGCAGGGAATTCATAATGTTAATAAATATTGTCATTAGGAATAAAACTGCCCTGTTTTTTTAACTCTGCATAGCTGTAGCTAAATAGCTAGGCCTACTACACTTCTGGATTTTAATGTTGGTCATCATGGTGGTACTCCAAAAGCCAAATATTTTCTGAGGTGGAACTTGGTGTTAAAAGTTTGAGAACCACTAACAATAAATGACGCAACATGTAATCTAATCCTTTGGCCTTTATGCACTTTAAGTGGAACTTAAGTGTTCAGTGTTGTAGGGAAGCCCTAAATTTATGATGTCTGCCTGCTGTGTGGTGACAGTTTGGAAAGTTTCAGAAAAGAAAAAAGAGGAAGTCTGCAGACATTTTCTTCCCTAATCTAGTGGTATTTTAGAGATGTCTACTTTGGATCCAGATGCACAGCACTGCACAGACTGACAGCAGAAGGTCTGGACTGCATAGAAACTTTTACTGGCAAAGGGCTTCCAAAAGACCATCTACACTGCAACAAATTACTTTCATGTTTAGTATTTTTCTCTTGTTTTCAGTAGAAATATCTAAAATATCTTAAATCAAGATGTATTTTTTGATGAGCAAAATGACCTAAGAAAATAAGTCTAGTTTTTAGACAAATTTTTTTTTCTCAACCCATTGGCAGATTTTTTTGCTTGTTTCAAGCAAAAATTCATATAAATAGTATATTTTTTGTCTAAAGCCTAGACTTGTTTTCTTACGTCATTTTGTTCATCAAGAAAAAGCATCTTAATTTAAGAATGTTTAGATGTTTAGTACGGAAAACAAGAGAAAAATTTTAAGTAAGAAAGTCAATTTTCTGACATGTAAAGCAACCAATCACAGTTTGTCTCCCAAGAATCCTGCAGAATTATATCAGATTGACTTCAAAACTCCTCAGGTGTTTACAATTTTGTGTGCTTTATGCATCAGACAATCGGCTTATTTGAGATTGAGATGCTTATTTTAAGCAAATTCTGTGCAGAACAGATCTGACTCTTGCTTTTAGAGGATGGATTGCCCAAGAAGATCCTGATATTTGTAGACTTCTCCATTTTAAGGGGCTGTTAAATTCTGGAATTTATCTACAATGACAAAACTAAAACAGAGCCTGTTAATAATAATTTGTATGTTATTTTATGTAGATATTTATTGTTACAAAATAATTATAGATTAATCTACAAAACCACACATTAAAAGGATTCTTGATCAAACAGTTTGTCATTTAAAGTGGATCAAACCCTTTCATAAAAGTTGTCTTAAAAACAATACCCAATTTTTGTCTTAGTACAACTTTGATGAACTTTCTAGATCCACTTCAAATGTTGACTAGTATATTTCACAATGAAACTCTGTTCACACCATTTTCCCATGTTAGTTTCTAGTAAATGTGGCGGTAGACACATGAGTCATACATGATTCAGTCGTGATCTAACCATATGTATTCGTGACACTGAGATAAGGCTAAAGGTGGTAAAAAAACACTTTCATCAAAGCAACTTAAATGTCATGTTATGTTTTGCATGTTTTTGTCACGTTTCAACAGCTTTCAACTTTAATTTTAGCTGACTACACTGTTAAAGTAAAAATGTTCCAATGTTATGTTTTGAACGTATTTCTCATCTAATACTAAAAGCCTAGAGCCTGGGAATTTTAAGGATGAGTATGTTAGCCCGAAGATCATCTACAAGCCATGTGCTTTAAAACAGTGACCAAATCTGCATTGAGAAGAGTTAAGAATTCAAACCTTACAGATGGTCCCAAGAAAGTCTAAAATATTTAAGCCGTCATTCTACACTTCAGCTTCTCAACAAATGTCCTGTACAAACATTATAAAAAATGTCTTTACTTTCTCAATAAAACTATGGAAAGAATATCTGTCTCCCAGCCTCCCGCTGAACATTTAATGCTGCACTATTGAAATCATTCTAAAGCTGCAATCCAGAATGTTTGCTTCTTCATCGTCATCTTTGTTTGAAACATTACATTTTTACATGGGTTGTGATTCAACACTGCTACTGGGCACAAAGGAATCTGATGTCTGTGATCACCACATAGAATATCTACTACTTTTGATCTGACCAAAGATGAAATATTAAAGGAATAGTCTACTCATTTTCAATATTAAAATATGTTATTACCTTAACTAAGAATTGTTGATACATCCCTCTATCATCTGTGTGCGTGCACGTAAGCGCTGGAGTGCGCTGCGACGCTTCAATAGCATTTACGTGTAGCTTAGCCCCATTCATTCAATGCTACCATTTAGAGATAAAGTTAGAAGTGACCAAACACATCAACGTTTTTCCTATTTAAGACGAGTAGTTATACGAGCAAGTTTGGTGGTACAAAATAAAACGTAGCGCTTTTCTAAGCGGATTTAAAAGAGGAACTACATTTTATGGCGTAATAGCACTTTTGGGAGTACTTCGACTCGGCGCAGTAACACCCTCCCTCTCCCATTATGAGAGGGAGAAAGGGAGCGGACTTTTCAGGCGAGTCGAAGTACTCCCAAAAGTGCCACCACGCCACAAAACATAGTTCCTCTTTTAAATCCGCTTAGAAAAGCGTCTTAAATAGGAAAAACGTTGATGTGCCTGGCCACCCCCAACTCCATCTCCAAATGGTACAATTGAATGAATGGGGCTAAGCTAAATGCTATCGAAGCGTCGCAGCGCGCTCCGGCGCTTACGTGCACGCACACAGATGATAGAGGGATGTATCAACAGTTCTTAGTTAAGGTAATAACATATTTTAATGTTGAAAATGAGTAGACTATTCCTTTAACAATCAATGAATAAATCAATAAGTCAATGAATCATGTTATCACCATGAGCCGAAGCTGATCCATCAATTTTGCCAGTGCGGCTTGAGCAGAATGTAACAGATTAGTAAGGTAAGGATTAATATAACATAAAACCATGTCTCCATTTGTGATCAGAGAAATGACAAACAACAAGTGTTACTCTGCACTGCACAAAACTTTGTTTGAATCATGATTTAATCAATAGTAAATACTTTAAATATAAAAACATATGCTAAAAGATAGCACTCTAAAAATGGCTGGGTTAAAATGACCTAATGTTTGGTTATTGTTATGCAACCGTGGGGTATAATAACCCAGCATTGGGTCGATTTTTAACCCAGCGCGAGTTCTGTCCAATATTGACCCATTATGGATAAAAAATAACCCAGCCATTTTAGAGTGAGGAGATTTAAGTTTTAGACTATAACTTGCGTAATGGTTTACTTTGGGATTTGTACATTTTACATATGGTTAACATTTACTAATACACACTTACACACCAAAGGAAATGTAAAATCGTAAATCAGAAAATATGTGCTCTTTAAAACTTTACAGATTAAACGCCACCATCTAGGTGATGTAGATTTAGTCCCTGTACACATTTCAAGTTTCGAGACTGATAACAACATTTAAATGTGGAAGTGAATCTCCTAAATGTTTGTTGTTTGATTGATGATTGACACAGAGGTAACCATAGCAATATTGTTATGCTGTCTTGCATAGTTACCATTCACTGCTTTGACCCAAATAATATTACAGTGTTACGGACAGTGCACTTTTAAAGTGCCCATAATATGCTAATAGAAAGGTTCATATGTGCTGTTGAGAGTCCCCAACAACAGGTTTACATGCATGCAAGGTCAAAAAACACTTTTGTTGTTTTCTTATTTCCCAACAACTCTCAAATGAATTGTTTGAATATAGTCTGGCTAACACCAGACCAGTCTCATAGAGAATGAGTCGTGGTCCGGGAATCATACTGTATGCTCATTTTCTCGTATTTGAGGCGTGGTTTACGAATGCCCAGAGCCGTTTATTGGGCGCTACGAATGTCTATCAAATCCGACTGTACGTAGCTCATAGCCAATCGTTTCAATTATGCCAGATGACGTATGTAGAGCGACATCAATTCAAACGTAAACAACTTTTATCTGTACGTGTGCACATAGCTGAAATCTATGCAAGTAAACCGGTAGCTGTATATTGTATTCAAAAGCAACACAATTTAGTGACAACCACAGTACAGGCATAATGACAATATGATATGAATAAATACCACTTACCATTTATAAGTTAATTGTACTTTGTCGATGACGATGCCTAGCAGGTTGGTCCTATAAAACTCTGTGGTTATCGTGTCTTGCCATATCCAAACATTCTTCTTGGATATGAAATTGTTTAACGCCAAAAGTTGCTCTTTGTTTAAATAAACTTGCATTCAAAACAACTTATAACACTATCTGAGGCTGCATTGAAAAGTAACTTTGCGTGTTGGATAAACAAAACTGCTTCAGTGTGTCGCATAGACTTCGTCATCGTCTTGCTGCCTCCTCCCCGTTCTGTGATTGGGTCCCTATTTCAAGGGCAAAATTGGTCCATAGTTTCTATGCTAGACTTCCAGCGTGAATAAATTTGCCCGGGGAAACCCAGGCTAGTTTGAATATTCATCTTGCCAAGCCTATTTTTTTGCGTGATGCTACTCTGCTCTGATTGGTCGCAGTTGCACATTACTCTGTAGGACTACAGTGTATGGGGCTTGCAACTTTTTTATTCTTTATAGCAGGGTTCCCCAACCTTATTTACACTGCTGAGTTACTGTTCGAACAAAGTGCTGAAAATCCCCCGGAAGTAAAAGTCAAAGAACCATGCATTAGGAAAACAAATAATGGCTTTATTTTAGTAGACGTGTAAAACCATATTTTGGCAGATTGTTTTACTTTCACTATTTTACAAGTTTGCCTGCCCATTCAGTCTTAATCATTAACGATAAACAAACTTGGCTTGCTGTCCTCAAATGCAGCTCAAAACTTAGGTTGGGCTCGAGCCCCAAGTTAAAGTTACAGAACCAAAGAAAAAAAAGAGCAGTGAAGAAGGAGGTGAGGAGGAGGAGGGATGCCGGAAGAATTGCGGCTAGGCGCGGAGGCACAGAGACTCCCGTTTACAATGCTTTTAATGATGATTGACACAAGACTAAGGGGTGATTTCCCAGACAGGGATTAGCTTAAACCAGGAACATGTCTTAGTTTAATAAGGAAATATAACTAGATTTAAAAAACATGCCTTACTACAAACATTACTGGTGTGCATTTTAAGGCAAAACAAAGGGCACTGATGTATTTTAAGTGTCAGTGCAAGTTGTTTTCAGCTTGGACAGCTCTTACATTTATTTTAGTCTAGGAATAGTCTAAAAACTGCCCCTAAATGTTCTTCTTTCAAGCCTATGTTAAAAGTGTACCCATTAAAATGTGCTTATTGTAGTAAAAGAGTTTAATTTGATTATGGTGCCATGATCGCTGGACAATTCTGTTGTTTTCCAGAAGCCTGCAAAGTTGCTATGTCACACAGTTTACCATTTGTAGTTTAACTACATCATGTTTAAACTATGATTAATATTACAATAGTTTAGAAACAATTATTAATTGTTTATGTTCTGATAAAGTTTCACATGAAAAAGAAAAAGAAAGTATTCACAATGGTTTTTGTTTACAGTGTTTAAAAAACATCTCCACAGCAGGAGAATGAAAGAGTAAATTAAAGAAGACATGCAAAAGACTTGCAAAGACTTGATGAAGACAGACAAAGTGTGCGAGAGAGAGAGAGTATTTGTGTATTTGTGTGCGATGTACAGAGGAGACAGTCGTGTGTAGTGTAATGAAACATTCATAATACGTCTCGCTCTACCCTGCTTGATTGCGCTTGTCAGTCTGCGCAGGAAGGGCAGTTTAGCTTTGTGTTAGCCAGTAGGCAGGAGACGCCGTCTGTCTCTCAGGAACAACACAGGTCAAGGAGACTCTGCTTTTTGACATGCACTCCTGACCTCAGGGCTAACTCAGAAAATCACTCTACTGATGGTCAGAGTTCAACATAGAAACATCCAGTAAATCACAGTCAAACTAAGACAGATCGGTTATAACTGGGTAATGTTATGGTAATATGTATGTAATTTCATGGTGATTTTATTTTAAAACACATATTACAAGTAATTACTGTGCAGTTTCCAGACAATAACAATGTAAATTGCATTGATTTAAAGGTATTCTAAAATTATAATAACTGAAGTAATTAAGTTACTGAAATGATAAATGTGTTATGAGGGTGTAAAATGTTGGTAAGTACATCGTTACTTTTAAATGCTATGGCACAATAACACATTGATCAAAGAGACTAACCAAGTCATTGTAGTAGTTAGATGGTAAAATTTCATCTGTTACTACCATGAAACAAATGAAGTAATGTCACAGAAATTACAAGGTATCATTTTACATGTAAAATACAGTATTGCCTCTTCCTACTTAATTTCTCAGTTGTATTAATATACTTATGTCACATGTCGCCACCGCAGCCTGTTAAGGCAGTAACTGATTAAAGGCCATTTCATACACTGTACGGCTGCTGCTTTTCTCTGGGTCTGCCACAAAGAGCCATGCCAAATTGGTTGAAGTGAAGTGAAACAGGTTACATGAACAGATTGTAAGAGGTGTTTCATGGGATTAGAAGCTTAGGTCAATTAGTTTACTTATTAATAAAAAAACTGATGGTGACATAAATTGAAGTTATAACACAAATACACATTAGGGGCTTTATTTAGGGATTTTATAAACTGAAGGGCTGATCATATTAGACACTCATCAATGTCTAATATGACATCAAAGTTTTTCCCTCTCATTACCTACTCTATAATCACAGGTCTGCTGTGTCTTTAGGATCATACTACAACACTGTGGAAAAAGTGGAAAAGTGAACCCTTAGAATGTATAACTGGTTGACCACCCTTGGCAGCAATAACTTCAACCAGGCGCTTCCTGTAGCTATGGATCAGACCTGCACATCGTTGAGGAGGAATTTTAGCCCATTTTTCCTGGCAGAAATGGTTTAGCTGTGTCATATTCTTAAGACATTTCATGTGTATGGCCCTCTTCAAGTCAATCCATAGCATCTCTACTGGGTTGAGGTCTGGACTCTGACTTGGCCACTCCAAAAGGTGGAGTAAAGCAAGCCCAAATCATGATGTTTTCTCCACCATACTTTACAGTTGGGATGATGTTTTATTGATAGTATGCCAGGTATAGTGCTGTGTTTTTTCCAAATAATTCAATCTTAGTTTCATCAGTCCACAAAACATTTTGCCAATACCCCTGTGGAGTATCAATGTGCTCTTTTGCAAATTTTGGGCATGCAGCAATGTTCTTTTTAGTATGCAGTGGCTTCCTTCGTGGTGTCCTGCTGTGGATACCCTGCTTGTTCAGTGTTTTACATATTGTAGACTCATGAACAGAGATGTGAGCAAAGTCCAATGATGTCTTCAAATGTCTGGCTGTCATTTGGGGTTGTTTCTTTACCTCATTAATCTATTCAGCAAGTCTTTGTTGTGCTCCTGGTGTCATTTTGACTTCTTGGTAGATTAGCAACAGTCCCAAAGCATCTCCTTTTGGAGATTGTTTGCCTAACAGTAGACTGATACATTTTTAAAGTCTTTGAAATAACTTTGTAACCCTTTCCAGCTTTATGTAAAGCAACAATTCTTGATCATAGCCCCTCTGAAAGCGTGTTCTTCTTGTGCAGAACAAACTTTAAAAGTTTGATGGTTTTTTATCAGTCAAAGTAGCTGTAGTCCACATCTCCAAACATATTATCTTAACGAGACTGCAGGTGTGTTGCAAAACCTTGCAAACCTGACTCCAATTAGCTTTTCTGACATAAATCTCTCGATCTCACCCAACATGACTTTTCTATTAACATTGATGGTGTTCTGGATCAAATGTGCCTGGAATAGGACTTGTGTAGCATGCTCAGATAGGAAAGGTCTAATTTTCCAAATGTTGTAGAGGATAAATCTACAAGAACGGGGGGTGCTGGCAACATGCTTTGTGAAACTAAGCTGATCATCAACGACCACTCCCAGGTTTCTGGATGGCCTGTAAGGCGTAATGATCAAAACCCCAAGTTGAATGGAAAGACTTTGTGAATCTTAGGGTCAGACAATATGACAAGCAGTTCTGTCTTCGCAATGTTCAGCTGGAGATGATGATCCTTCGTCCAGAGTGAGATGTTACTCAGGCATGCTGAGATGTGGGCAGAAACCTTCGTCAGGCTGGAACGGAAAGTGGAGTTGTGTGTCATGCGCATAGCATTGGTAAGAAAAGCCATGTTTCCCAATGACATAACCCAGGGATGTCACGTATATAGAAAAGAGCAGTGGTCCAAGTACTGAGCCTTGAGGTACCCCTGTACTAAGACGTTGGGGTTTGCAGACGTCATCTCTCCAGGATACTGTAAATGACCTACCTAAGTGATAAGACCTGAACCATTGTATGACCGTTTCAGAGACACCAATAGCCTTGAGGGTCGAGGGCAGGATGTGGTGGTTGACAGTGCTCTTAAAACCAGACTGGTTGCTGTCTAGGTACTCACTGCTGATAGTGTTCGTTTCTTCACAGTGAACGAAGCAAATTCGTCAGCCGTTAAGTCAGATAAAACTGGGGGAGTGGGAGGACAAAGAAGAGTCGAAAAGGCCTTAAAGGGAGCTGAGCATAAGGTGACCTGCTGATTTTAGAGTGAAAGTACTGAGTTTTAACAGATAAGACATGTGTGGAGAAAAGAGGTAAACAGAGACTGATAGAGACAGAGGTCAGCAGGATCTTTCAATCTGCGCTACCTTCTCTATGCAGCCCTGAGCTTGGATCAATGCTCATGGAGAACATCAGATAGCCAAGGGGTGTAAGGGGTAGCCTGGGCTGGAGCAGATTTTAGAGGGCATAAGCTGTCTAAGCAGAATGTTATTGTGGTGGCGTTGTTTGTATTTAATAGGGAGAGTTGGTTAGGAGAAGGGAGGGTGGGGAGACCACAGAAGATAAGCGGGAGGAGGAAAACGTACCCAGGTTGCGCTGGAACGTGACCAGTGGGGGATTGTGTGCAGTGACTGGGGGGGATAAGTCAAGATCAAGAGTGATGAAGAAGTGATCAGATGTGTGTAGCGAAGTGACCCGGGTGTCACGAGTGAAGCAGCAGCATGTGTAGATGAGAGCCAAAAGATTTCCAGACCTGTGGGTTGGTGAAGGGGGGACTCATTTGAGGTAAAATGATGCAGTCAAGGTGTTAAATTCGGCTGTCAGTGATTTCTCAAGGTGGATGTTGAAGTCACCAAGTACTACTAAAGGAGTACCATCCTCTGGAAAGGAAGACAGAAGTATATCCAAGTCTTCCAAGAATTGTGCAAGCTGACATGGGGGGGCGATAGATAACTAGAAAATGGATTTTAGTAGAGTGGATGATAGTAACAGCATGCGACTTGAAAGAGCTACTGTTGCACATGGATGTGAACTGTTGGAATTTCCAATCGTTTAGAATGAGTAGACCGGTCTGTGCAAGAACTTTGGGAAAAAGTGTAATTGTTAAAAGGCAGCGGGAGTGGGGTGTCCTCTGGAGTTGCTACAAGTTGTAGTGATAGTAGGGATTACAAAACACATAGTCAAAATAGAGAAGTAGGAAATGTACAAAAGAGAAAAAAAGATAAATATAGAAAAAAAGTTTGTATGAAAGTGCAATATTCAAGTGCCCTGTCGGTTTCCTGCTCGTTGACTGTTTAAAAAATGCTTGAATTGTGTAATTGAATTCAACAGGACACGCCCAACAAAATTCAACAACAAACAACCGGAACTAGTGCGATTGACCTTGAACAAACATGATTTGAGCTTGTGAGACAAAGTGCTTCTTAGTGTTTCTTAGCAACGAGATTTAATAAGACAATAAACAAATACAGTATACTTACACATTTCTGAGACTTTTGTTGATAAACTGCTTCTCCTGATAAACTGATCTGCAACTGTTAGGCAAGGCAAGTTTATTTGAATAGCACATTTCATACACAGAGGTCATTCAAAGTGTTTTACATAGTATACCGCTGTTTTCACTGTCCTGAAAACAGGCTGATGTCTTCCTTGTTCTATGAAGTACCTCCTTCAGAAATACTTAATGACTTCTGATTGTGTAGCTTGTTTAGTGTGTTGTGATTCGATAGCGGCTTAGCTTAGAAGAGCCGTTTGAGCTTAGCTGGCGACTGATGTATTCCTGTGGGTGGAGTTTAGTAAAAAACTGATTTATTGATGTCATTCAGTCGGGAAGTTAAGGGTTGTAGTCCAAACCGGCCGTTCGGTGTAAGCTTTGAAAGGGGAATTCTGTTAAAGAAAATATATTGCCTGTAGTGCTGGGCGATAATTCAATAACAATCATTTTACCGATATAAGTTTTTCCGATAAAACGATAATGACAGTTTGATAAGTGATTGATAATGTTTACGCACTGTACTTCCGGATGCGGCATGCGCTCTTGGTTTACAATCACAGTGTCAGTTTGACTTGAAGGAGTGGAAGAAAGTTATTCATTTATTAGTAGAGCCCTATGATTTTCGCGATGCGGATAACAGAATAATTTGTGATCAACTCCCCCTAGTGGTGAATCGTCGGATTTTCGAAACGTTTCGAAACAGTTATGACGTAATGAAGCCTCGTTTGCTAAAATCACGTGACTTTGGGCACTTTGAAACAAGCTCCGAATCAATGATTCGAAACAAAAGATTCGTAAATGTTTCGAAGCCTCATGAAGGGTGCCTCGAAATCGCCCATCACTACCTTGTTATACCCCCTCGTGGGTCTTTGTTTTGTGCACACTCTAAGCCTGCATCTGGGTTCCATTTTCTCCTCCTTATGGAGACCCTGACAGAACGAACCAGCCATAAAGGAACCCAGCAGGCCGGGGTGTACTTGTCCCTGTCCGACCGTCGAGCCTGACAGGCCCACATGCTTTTCGGACTCCGGCAAAACAAGGCCGATGTCAAAGGCTTCGCTATGGAGTTTCTTAGGTCAGCATCAGGCTCTGGGTTCAACGAGGCAGAGCTGAAACTCATTTTCAACAGCTGCCTCGACGAGCCCCTCCAGCCTGTCGAACAGAAGAAGCTGAGACCCCTGGGCTTCCCTGACATGGTGGAGTATCTGATGAACCGCGAGCCCAGGGGTTTAACCGCAGCTGAAGGAGCCACCCAGCTTTCTCCCATCCCAGAGGGTCGTGTCGTGGCAGTCATCACACGGGAGGATGCAGCTCTCACCACCTCGATCCTCAAGAGCCCTGCTCTGCCTACCGACCTCCGACGGAAGCGTGGGAGAAGGCTCTTGTGGGAGTCCGCCTCAGATGCGTCCTCCTAACCTGCCATGACCACCACGATTCCTCTGCCTCCTGCCATGAGCTCTGTGCCTCGCCCTAGAAGAAGAAGAGGAAGAAGGGGTCTTCAGCTCTTCAGCCAGCTGCAGCCTTCCCGGCCTCTGATACGTAGCAGCCTCAGCCTCTACCAACACAGTCTCAGCCGGAGTCTGCCCAGCCACAGTCAGCTGCAGCCTCCTCGGGGTCGTCTCCGCTGCCCTCAACGCAGCCCACCCAGCCGCCGCTGCCCTCAACGCAGCCCGCCCAACCGCCGGTGCCCTTAACGCAGCCCGTGCAGCCCCTTCAGACGTCTGCGCAGTCAGCGCAGCCCCTTCTGCCATCTGTGCAACCAGCGCAGCCTTTGCCACAGCCATCTGCACAACCAGCGCAGCCTTTGCAGCTGGCCGTGGCAAGGCCCCCTACCCCACCTCTGTCTGACCCGCCTGGAACTATCCCTCCTTGCCCTGTCCCCACCAAGCCTGTCCGTTTCAGGCCCCCTGTCAAGCCGATCTGGACTCCCCACCCCAAGCTTTGCCCTGGACCACCTCCTGTGAACTTTTTTGTTTCCCCGCCTTCTTCCACTTTGCCTGGACTTCCTCGTGAACTTTATTGCTCCTCCGCCACCCCTTCCTTGTTTGTTGTTTTTATTGTCACACCCCAGCCCATTTGTTATTATTGCTTGTCTTCCTCTGTTAATGTTTGTATTTTTGTATGGTTCTTGTCTAGTGTACAGTCTGTCTTGTCCTGTGTCTCTCCTTGAGGGCCACCAGGTGGCGTCCCTTGAGGGAAGGGTACTGTCAGGATTCTGCCGGAGTCTTGTTTGGTATTAATATCTAGTTCAGTATGGCAGGGTTCTGAATGTACTATGTTTTGTGTGGGTAAGCTTTGTCCTAGTGTTGTTATATTTGACCAAGTTTTTCCCGCGTCTCGTCACTTTTACCCCGCTCCCTTGTCATCCTCTCTTCATTATTGTTTAACTCATGTCACCTGTTCCCCTCTTGATTTGCTCCCTTATTTAATGCCCTTGTGTTTGCTGTCCTGTGCTGGTTCGTTTTGATGCTGTCCTGTTTTCTTGTGAGTAGTCATAGTAAATGTTCATAGTCAAGTTTAGTGTTTTGGTTTATCAAGTCTGCCCTTTATCGTTTACCTTGTTATAAATGTGGGTCTTTGTTTTGTGTCCCTTTTTCCCCAAATAAACCTTGTTTTGTGCACACACCAAGCCTGCATCTGGGTTCCATTTTCTCCTCCTTATGGAGACCCTGACACTAACAGCAACATTACACACTAACTAAATTTTGAAAAATAGGATCAGGAAGAACGTGACCTTTAAACAGATGTGTTTTTAAAGGCACACAAGGCAAGTCTGAGTATTATTTCTCTACTAGCTCCCCCTAGTGTCTGGGAGTAAATGCTTTCTATATCTGAGACTTTACGAGACTGAAGGACACCGGGTCGGATACAGCTAAGTTGCAAGTGGGGTATTCTTCCTACAGACGGTAGGGGCGGGCGAGAGAGTCTTCATTCGTCATGTAATGAGTCATTTAACCATATACCGACTTACGAAGATGATTTATTAACATAAAAATTCTGCCTTGTGTCCCTTTAATCTAGATTTAAAAGTGTCTACTGTTGAAGCACATCTGATCTCTTCTGGAAGCTGATTCCAGCTACATGTGGCATAATAGCTGATGTTGTCTGGTCCAAATGGCTCACATGTTAAGTGTGAAAAATAATATTTTTAAAATTATTTAACAGGTAAAAAAGCATCTTTCAAAATCTGGCAATTATAGCACAACACTCTTTTGTAAAAGAGGCACCATGTTGAAAATAAAAGATTTATGCACATCTTGAAAAACTCATCTTGAGTTCCTGAAACTGGATTTGTTATTTTAATGTATAATGATAAAATGATAAAAACTTAAGCTTTGCCTCTCAGCTGTGTGAGCAGACACATTTGATATATAGCCAAAAGTATCACTCACAGCCTACCAGTTACAGTCAGGATGTGATATGAGAATAGACGCTGCTTTGACACAGTGAAGTGTAAAGCAAATAAACACACATCCACACGCTGTAATAGCAGAACGCTGTGTGCGTGTGTGTGTGTCCGCACACGTGCGTGTCATTATGGGTTGATGTTATTGCTCTGTCAGTCACCTTCGCTCTCTCTCTCACCATCCATCACAATCTGGTGATTGGCAGGTAATTATCTCACTGTCGACATGCCTGATTGTATCACACATCTTTAGCAAACGCGTGACAGAGTCAGCCAAAATCAAGTGCAGACAGGGGCACCCAGACCCACAGATGTGCAGAAAAGCACACGCAGCTACAGGTCATTTAGGCAACTTAATACACCCTCAAGGAGACATTTTTTCCATGAATAAATAAGCAGCAAAACGGCTGAGCCCATATATTACTAACTGTGTGAATGTTTAGTAATTATACTTCTGCTAATAAATATGATTATTAAGAAAAAATGAAAGATGAAGAGAGTCTATGCTTATAATTATATATACTTTTTATATATGAAAACATTTTAAACATTGGTGTCACCTGGAGGATTCTTGAAGGATGTTAATGTGTGGATGGTATCGATTAGCTTATTCATCAAATTGGAAGGTCAAGTTGAAGACATTGTGGCCTACAGTAAACATTCCAAGGTCACATTTCCCTTAAAAAAAGCCTAAACAACAAATTATATTTATATAAAACATTTTTAATTTAAATAATACATTGTTTTTTAAACACTGCATTACAAATTGTGCCGTTTGCAATCCAAATTAAATGTATTTTCTTTTATAATACTCAGCATTACACATACCCACAGCCACGTACATTTCACAAGTCTGAACATTTAAATTTAACGTAGATGTTTAAAATGAGAAAAAAAGGGATAAAGTTTAAGATTTTAAGTCTTTGCTAAACTCTCGCCCAGAAGAGAAATGCAAACGAGGCAATCTGTTTGTCTGTTTATGTCAGTGGAGAACAGAAGAGAGAGGATCTGCCACCCTGCTCTGTCATATGGAAGGCACTCTGCCACAAATGGATACCTAATGACTCGATTTATACCAAACGATTCACCACTCTTCTTAATGATGCTTTCCATATGCACCTCGCACCCCCCACACAAGCCGTCCTTATGTCCTTAGAAAAGACTGGGAGAGGGTTATCCGAGTAAGCTTTTTTGTCACCTGTTTACCTGCAATAAAGCTTCTGGTCTTGTATAATGTAAAATAATTTTCAAGGAAAAAAAAAAGGTTTTCTTTTGAAATCCAAAGCAGGCAATGTGATTTTTGGCCTGTCCAGAGCTCAGCTTTAAACGAAATGAAGGGGAAGGAGAATACATAAATAAATTCAGGAAAGACTGTGAGTTATGCATATTCACAATATTCAAATTGGTAACTCACATATTCAACATGCCTTTTCTACCGAAGAAACAAAAACAAAATAAAAAAAAAGAACTGTCTGAACCTTTTGACTTTCATTGCCATATATACGGCAGATGGATTTATAAAAAAAAGAGATCCATCTGATAGGATCATCCCATCAAAATTAACCCATAATTTTATTTTGAGGCTTAAGCGGTGATTTTGCAAACCACTCACTCTTAAAAATAAAGGTTCTGAAATGAGATATAGCTTTTATAGTATACAAAGAACATTTTGTGCATCAGAAAGATAAAGTTTCTTTATAGACAAATGTCTGCATGTTAAAGAAATGGTTAGATTATGACATACTGTAAGTGAACCAGCCTGCATCACATCATCTACACTTATCAGAAGTTTAAACTTGCTCATTCCTTTTTACGGTTATTATTTCCACATTTCATAATGACGTTAAACTTAGCTTAAACTTAAACATTAATTTATTTGAACTACTTTATGTTTGAATTTCTGAAAGCGTTTCGGCACACCTTGCGTTGCATTTGAAACAAAATCCTATTATTAATATTAATGAATACTATTAATTACACAGCCAGTAATAGTGACTAGCTTATACACAGTAATCTAGAGTGTGTAGATGTGATTATTGTTTCGATATGCATTAAAAGTTTGAACAATGTGGTTAATGGGATTATTGGCAGACCACCAGTTTTTCCTTCCTTATGTGAAGCTAATAGCACTTTTTAGCCAATAAAACACTTAAGTGCACAAAGCAATATTCAAATCAATGTTTGTTGAAGTGTTAAAACAACAATATTAGATTTATGTGATGGGTATTTGATGGATTGAACAGTGTGTGAAGATGATTTATTCTGTCTTGATTACTGGACTGAAAAAAGCAGAAGAACTACATTTTTTTTTCAAAAATATATACATGTAGAATTTCAAATAGTGCTTTAAATATTTCATTTTTTCACCATTCTGTCTATGTGCTTAGAAAGCAGGGGTGTAGTGGAATATGTCTAATTCAAATCAGTGTGAACTGAGGTTACAGAGACAAGAGTTACTACACTGTAAAAAAACTTTGCTGCCTTAAACATTTTTGTTAAATCGACTCAGATTTACAAGTCATGTCAACAGAGATGAGTTGTCACAACTTATAAAATATAGTTGAGAGAAGTCAACTTAATTTTATAAGTTAACTCACCTTTTGTTATAACAACTCATCTCTAGTCAAGATAAATAATGGTAAGTTGAAATGACTTGTAAATCCGACTTGATTTAACAAAAAATTTAAGGCAGCAAAGTTTTTTTTACAGTGTAGCAACTCAACATTTTACTGTCCACGATATTGTTGCTCGGAAAATACATTTTATATGATTGAAGTTGACTTTGGCATGCTAAATTTACATGATTTAGAGTAATTTTATTTGATTTAGCTAGATTTAAAATATTTTAAAATGCAGATTGACCACCCAAATTAGGACTACATTTATCAGCTGGTATAGCTTTCAGAATATTTTGCTTGTGTCCTTACTTTGCAAAAAATACACAGTAAATGGCAGATGTATATTACTGAAGTAAATATGTGGCACTTAGGGGTGGATTTAGTGATTTAGGCATTAAGTCTACCCCCTTGTGTTTTTTGGGCCCTTGGTAGCTTGGAGCCCAAGACAATTGCTGACCTTTGCGTAATAGTAGGTCCGCCTCTGGTGGCACTATCTGAATGCTGTACCCTTCCTCTCTGAAAGGGAATTAGACTCGGCTGATGGTTGTGACATTAAGATTTCCAGCGCTGTGTGTGCAAGACTATTCCATAGCAGGTGCAGTAGTTAGAGAGCTGTTACCAGCCCGTCTAAGTGCTCATGTCAGCAAACAAACCTACCACAACATGCACAGGGTGGCCCAGGACGAGAAAAGTGAAAGTTTAAAGGGGGCCCACTGGGAGCCGTTGCAAGTAAAATTCCACTCGTGCCTTTCTGAAAAAATTGGCCCTCTTGACCCCCTCAGGCTTGAGTACTACCACGCAGCCATATTGGGCGTTTCTGCATGGAGGGATTCGAGCAGCTGCTTTCAGCAGAAAAATAAACAATCGCAGAGACACTCATTTTTTGTTCCTAACAAATGCTGCAGTAAGACGATTTTATTGCCATCTGCAAAAATCAGGCACCCGGTTGTGCTGGACTAGCATTAATGTGTCATTACGAGGCCGAAACTCGCGTGTCGCGCAAATACATGGAGTATGTAAAAATTGCAGCTTGCAAACAAAACGAGATGCTACCGTGGTATTTTACAAAACAGAAGATTTGTTAGACATGCAGCTGTGCAATTGATATTACGCAAACAGCAGCAAGACATGCAGGGCCACATTCAAAGCGCAAACAGTTTCTGTACCATCAAAGACGGCTTGTGCACAAACAAATGCCATATAGGGTTTGTCAGAAATGCACTGCAGGAGGTGTGTGATTACACAACAGAAGCGTGCTAAGAGATGCTTGATGTTCAAGTTATGCAGCTGTTTATTTGAAGATGTTCTGTTGATGTTTTATCTCTGAAAGAATCAAACATCTGTAAGGACAAATCTTTGCTGAATAAGTATATATGTGATTTGGTTTGTTTTATTTAAAATATGTGAAAGCCCAGTTAAAGTCATTTGTATTTCTACTGATTTCTACATGAAATCATCCTACATAATGTAAAAGACATTCTGTGAAAGTATAACCTTGATATATTTAATATTGACTGAGAAAGGTCATGACATAATATTAAATAAATGAGTGAAATAAAACTTTAAAGGAAAACACCACTGTTTTTCAATATTTTACTGTTCTTACCTCAACTTAGACTAATTAATACATACCAATCTTTTTTTTCAATGCGTGCACTTAATCTATGTAAAGCGCCTTGTGAATGTGTTAGCATTTAGCCTAGCCCCATTCATTCCTTAGGATCCAAACATGAATTTAGAAGCCACCAAACACTTTCATGTTTTCCCTATTTAAAGACTCTTACATGAGTAGTTAAAGCAACACTAAAGAGTTTTTTTTTTACCTTAAAATAATGTTTACAAAAAAGTTTCAGTTGTTCATCCACTCGAAACAGGGTGAAGGGTACTTTCACATTCGCTTTGCAGCCCTCTATCGGCCAAAACCGCACTAAAGAAGTTTCCAACCGTTGGGTCGCGGTGCTGTAGTTCGAGTGAAAACTTCAAAAACTTGCTTTAGGGCAGACTTACAGTCCAATCAGAGCCAGCTTTGCTGCAGTAGGCTAAATTATTTACAACAGTGGTAATGGACAAGTGTTGCTTTAAATATGAAAAACATGGAAGTGTTTGGTGGCTTCTAAATTCATCCCTGTTTGGATCCTAATGAATAACTGGGGCTAGGCTAAATGCTAACACATTCATGACGCGCTGTACAAAGATTAAGTGCACGCATTGAAAAAAGATTGGTATGTATTAATTCATTTAAGTTGAGGTAAGAACATAGTAAAATATTGAAAAACTGTGGTGTTTTCCTTTAATGCCCATAATCTCATCATTAAATTGGCACATAATCAATCACACAAAAGTGTATGGACACTTAAATCATGCTTAAAATTTATATACGTGTGTGTGTGTGTGTGTCATTGAATAGGATAACACAATATCAAAGGATAAGATACTATAGCAAGATAAGTCTTCAAAAAAGTGTAATTACCGAATATGACGTGTTGGTCAAACTTGGCCTTTTGGATAAAGTGTCAATATTTGTTTGCTAATAGTACTTTTGCTAGTACTAGTACGTTTGCTAATAGTGCTTTTGTATTTTTCTGACAGATTAAAATGTGGGTACCGTGTGTTATGCTCAGATGAGTAAACGGTGAGATTATTTTATTTCTTTTTCTCCTCTTTCACTGTGAGCTGTCTCGAGACATTCTTTTTGTGAAGGTGCTGCATGTTCACATACACTACATCAGCTAATTTTAGTCTTTGTCCCATCACGGCAGGTTCAACTTACATGCACAAATAAGAAAAAATAAATATCCTAAAGGTGACCTGATGGATTTCATTTCTGAAGTTTGATCTGTCCATGTAAAAGTGTCCCAAATGGTCAGTTCCGATACCAAACACCTTTTAGGGGGCGATCAGCGGACGCGAATCCCCGTCGTGTTTATCTTTTCCACCTCATGTGCCCTCGTCTGTGACCTCCACATCAGGACAATAAGAATTCACTAAATCCACAATAAAAGGCAACTGTGCTAATATTCATTATTAGGTTAACATGCACCAGTTATCTTCAATCTGACATTTTTGTAATCCAACTGCAGACAAAATAACTGTTTATATGTAAAATAACTAAATATAACTGACTGAAATATTAATTTAGATGTACACTCTCAATTATACAAACAAAACGTCTGTGCAAGCGTACAGCCATGGCATGGGTTGCCAGAACTGTGTAACAAAACAAGACCAATGGCTTATTCATACCGTAGCTACCCAGAAAGCCTCAGACAATGACAATCTATTCGAGTACACGCATCATCTCTACATTGTACAAAGCTAATATTGGTTGGAAAGAGTTCTTAAAGAGATTTTTGAGGTGGAATGAAAAGAAAAATGTTTTGCTTTATGTAATTTAAAGGTGGAAGACATGAGCCATGTGTAAATGCATGGTGTGCTTCCCTTAGTAATGCATGTTGTATTGTGTGATGTCTAATAAAAAATGTGAACATGTGCAAAAAGTATTTTTTAATCCAACTGAGAAAATACTGTATGTGTATATGGATTCAAATGTTTACATGCATAACTTTCTCCTTTTGATCGAAATTTCATTTGGATCCAAAACACATCACGCAGTGTTTAAGGTGTTTACATCAGTCCGATTGAGCCATTAATCCGATTACAGGATTATTTGGATGCAGGCAAACGTGGCTAATGTTAAGCATTTTTAAAAATGTTACATTTGTAAAAATGACTTTGTAATGGCAATCAGTATGGCCAATGTAATTTTAAATTTCTTGTGGTTTTGTCTCCGTTTTGTTATGCGTGTTTCTTGTGTTTTGGAATTGCTATCGTGTGGAGGCACAGAAATGTCAAGGACAGGAAGAAATATCACACAACAGCAAAGGCGCTGTCAGAGAGCATGTGGTTGCTGCTGTGTGCATGTGTTAAATACACTGCTGGAATTGACAAATGACTGTAACATGAATCGAAGGGCTGTGCGCATCTAATTAAGGTGAACTTTAGGCAAAGAGAAACAGCTAATTAACATGAACTTTACACACATGTTTGTTTTGGTGTCACATTATGGGGTCAATATCTTCCTGTGGCCCGTTCCTTAAACAAAACCAGAGGGAAGTCTTCCAAAGCAAATATCAATTTAAACCTAATGTAGCATCTTTACATTGAAAATTGGAAACAATATCACATATACTGTGGCGTTAACTGATTTAGTAGAACAAACAATATTTTTAAGGCATCAATCTATATGTAAGTGAAATATGTGCATATTGCAGGCATGTGTGTGTTAATGATCTTTTAAAAAGCCTTACAATCTTACAAGCTCTTTGAATTTTAAAGTAATTTCTCAATGACAGAGTTCCCATGCATTAACCCGATCAGGGCCTGGTTTAGATTCACCTCACACACTCTGACAGAAAGGAACATGGAAGTAGACATTAACTTTAAATCACACATGGACTGGGAATGTATGCACTGCATTATTTAACAAATAAAAATTGAAACTTGCGTATGATTCATAAACTTAAGCTGTTTAAAAAAACTGGCAAAAATAGACAATAACAATACTAATATTCAAATTAATGTGTACACAAAACAATTAGAATAAAATAAATGCAAATATAGATGGAAGAAAATAAAAATGAATGCATATTGCAAGTCATAGATACATTTCTATTTAAAAATACTGTCACTGGGATAGTACCTTTTAAAATGGTCCAAATATTTGCCCTTTAGGTACATTTATAGACCTTAGGGTATTAATACAGATCTCAACAAGTGACCAATTTTAAATTTTTTATAAATAATCTTTATGTCTGCTTCCATGTTCTTTAGACCTCAATTGTAAAGCGACCTTGAGGTTGTAAAAAGGCGCTTTATATAAAGTAAACCATGTTGGCTCGTATTAAAAAGTAGCTTTGATAGTCTTGAACAATTCTAATTTTGTGATTGAAAAATAAATAAATAACACACATGTTTTGAGTTTTGGGGAGAAGCAGTCCTGAGGTTAACCATTGTGTAGTGTGTGTGTTCTGGTTCAGCGAGCTCTTGTGTAAAGGTGAGCTTCTCTGGGGGCTGACAGCTGTGAAATTACTATGGGAAGCACAGTGAGGCATTTCCCCTCATTCATTTACATGCTTTTGACAACATCAGATGCTTTTCCACAGGAGTTCACGTGCCAAACGTGCCAATGACTGCTGAAAAAACAAAGACGACTGAGTAAACAGAAAACTTAACCTAAGGAAACTCATTCAAAACACCTTATAGCAGGGGTGTCAAACATCCTGCCCACGGGCCAAACACGGACCACAAAGGTGTCTATTCTCTTAGTATTATTAAATATTAAATACATATTTTAAAAACTCTTTCAAGCAGGACACGGCAGTGGTAATTTTCTAGTTAATTTTCAATATGCTGAATACAGCAAAACTTGGACAGTTTCACAGGTGGAGCATAGACAGTTCGCACACGGTGCTCGTGCTTGACATCTCTGCTCCTGACAGCGCTGCCCTGTCCATTTGATCGCCGCCCAGCAGACACACAGGACGCAGGCATGAGAAACGAGAGGCGTGGTCACGATCACTGGTGCTCGCCTCATCATCACCGTTACCACTGCTGTGAAATGTTAAACATATTCCTAACTTCTTTTGTTTGTCCGACATCCACATCCTGTAAATCCCGCTGCAACCTTCGCAGTTTGACAGCACAATGTGCTTTAATTTTTAAACACCTCGCTGAGGCCTGTTTTTGTCAGACCTCTACTGTTTTGTTCAGTCACATATTTTAATTGCATGTGTATTTCATTTTATTTAAACGCTATTATATTAAACTCTATTAAATTAATCAGTAACCGCAGAGATTGAAAGTTACAAAGTACAAATTGCTTATGTTACTCACGTAACCCCGGTTCCCTGAAATAACGGGAACGAGCATTGCGTCAGTTGCTGACGCTATGGGGGAAACTCCTGTTTACTCCGCGATTGAAGCCTATTGGTTAACGTCTGTAAAATTTACAGACCTATGGCGTTCGAGCCCGCGAAAGGGGCGGGACTATGCCCTATAATAGTCCAGAAACGAGCGGCAAAACTCATTTGCATTCGACTGAAGCGTGTAGCCGAATGAAGCTTGCTGCGTAGGCATTTGTAGCACGGCCAGCTACGCAATGCTCGTTCCCGTTATTTCAGGGAACCGGGGTTACGTGAGTAACCTAAGCGTTCCCTTTCAATACGCATGTGTCACAAATGAATAACACAGCCGTGTATACAGGTGAGCTTCTCCAAGCCCACCTTGAGTGTATACCGAAATCTTATAGCGTGCATAGGTGAGCTTCTTCAACAAACTCCAGTAGTGTGCAAGGCAGGGATGTCGAAGCTGTAAAATTGACAACGTGGACGGCGAGGACCAGCCGGCCGTGTCACAAGTCAAAAATGAAAAACCTCTAAGACTTTGCCCAAGGTAAAGCTAATCCAAACATGGAGTAGGTTTAACCACGAGTAAGCATTATTTGTTAAGCGAGGTGATAACTTCAATGCTCCATAAATAACCTGTGTTGACAGGTGCGCTAGTGAGAGATCTGTGAAGCAGACAAACAGCTGATCGTCTGATGTATGTCAGACGTAACTGTCATTCAGGACCTTGGACAGTTCCAGAGCGCTGCGCCTCGGGCACCGTCCGCATCTGAGAAATGACAGGCTTGTGATTTAAATAGAGGATTTAAATAGAGGAAAAAAGTGTTCTACACCACAATTCGCGGGGTATGTAGACTTTTCGCCGGACAGGGACAGATCAGACTTTGCATAAGGACGCCTCGTGAAAGGGGTCCTAGCTGCTCGTGTTATCGTGTCATAAAGTAATCTGCACCGTGGTGGTTAAAGCACGAGATGCGTATCACTCTGATTGAACATAGCTTATAAAGGCGATGCAATGAGCTTATAAAAGAGATGACTCGTCACCTTGTACAGGGGGCGAGATCTCAGGCTAGCTCGGACCTTTGCTTAGTTAAACTGATGTGGTCTTATGAAGAGAATGCCACGATATTCAGCTTTAGTGGGACTCTTTAGGGGGGGTACGTGAGCCCGCCTTAAACGAGATGCCGCGCGTCTGACTGTGAGCGCGCTTTGGTGTTAAGCTCACTTCCAAGCGTCAAGATCAGAGCTGGGCGTTCAGGCGGTGGCCAGAGTGGCTCACAGAGCAGAGCAATTTGTCTATGTGGTTTGATGTCAGACTTAACCCATCAATGCAGAGAGGAAGACTGCCGTGAGGCCCGCGGTATTGCCGTTGATTTAAAGGGCAGAAAAACCAGGGTATATAATAGGTGTACCAATATTCAGCGCACTGATATAGGACGGGACTGAATAAAGGGAGGTGTTCGGGCCTCAGCATATTATCAAACAAATTCATTCTGCCTCTGATTCCATCTAAGCCAGAGAGAAATGTCAGGGCAAACAAACGTGAGCTCTACCGGAGTGAGACAGACCCAGGCCAGTTAGGCTCTATAATAAGTGTTCTTAGTGCTCCAATAACAGCGTGTTCGCCCTATCGAGCAGGCAAATGCGATCGCGGTGCTCCAGGAGGGAAGGAGAGTGAAGCTCTGTGATCGCTGAACACTAGATGGTTGCGCGAGAGGCAAGGCACCCGTAAGACCGGATGCTAACTCTAATAAGCCTGAAAGAGACCTCGCTGCTAAGGAGGTAGGAGCGAGGGACTCCGCGAGCGTAGAGCATGAGTGGCTGCGTTGTGACAGAGAACAGGGGCCAGACCCTTCCGTGTTTGCTTGCCTTATGCATCTATCTAGCTCCATGGCTTCGCCGCTTGTTCATCTCAACGAGAGAGAAACAGCAGAGGGGAGAATGTAACACAGATAGAACAGCCATGCATCGTATAAGCGATCTCCCCCCGGCGATGCACTCGGAGGGAAATTCATGTAAAGCGTGAACGGTTGCGTTGTGACAGAACACAGGAGGGGGGGGGGTGTATCAGCCGTGTGTGCTTATCTATGCGTCTATCTTAGTCTCACGGCTCGCCGTGTGGTCAACAGGGGGAGCACGTAACAGATAGAAAAACCGTGCATATGAGAGCGGTCTCGGCGTGGGAGGTCCCAGGCCGGCGACGCCCTCGGGGGAAATTCATAGGAGCGCCTTGGCTCACCGAGTGGCTGTGTTATGATAGAGAGCAGGGGCCGGACCCGCCCATGTTTGCTTGTCCTATGCATCTATCTTAGTTCCACGGCTCCACTGCTTGTTCATCTCAACGAGAGAGGAACAGCAGGGGGAGAATGAAACACAGATAGAACAGCCATGCATCAAAGAGATTTCGCCGCTGAGTGAATGAGGAGCGAGGGACTCTGTAAGTGTAAAGCAGGAATGGTTGTGTTGTGACAGAACACAGGGGGGGAGATGAGCCCGTGTGTGCCTGTCTATGCCACTATCTTATTCTCACGGCTCGCCATTTGCTCGTCTCAGCTAGAGAGGAACAGCAGGGGGAGCACGTAACATAGATAGAACAACCGTGCACAGGGACGGATTGGCAATCTGTGCGTTCTGGAAAAGTCCAGAACGGCCGTTCAACGGAGGGCCGTCGCCCGGCCATCGGCAAAAAAGTCTAATAATGCAAGCTTGCACTTGTCTAATAAATTGCAAGCTTGTCTAATAAATCCTAGCTTGCACTTTCTGTTGGTCTTACATCAGAGTGCAGTTTTTCCTTGTCTTTCATATTTGTGTTTATTGTGGAATTGGTAAAGTCCGTCCCTGACTGTGCATGAGGGCGGTCTCATGACGCGCTCGGAGGAAATTCATAGGGGCAGAGACGCTCACTCGAGCCGCTGTGCCAGACGCTATTACAACAGCGCCTGCTCTTTTAGCTTATAGCTTTATATTAAAATATTGATCTTACCGGACGGCCGCAGGGGAGACCTCTTATGTGTCCACTGCACAGGGCTTCTTACCACGGCAAGTGAAGGCTATCTTCAGTTCTCAGCCGGAAAGCGGCAGGGGAAGACGCTAGATGTGGATTCCGCTGCAGGGCTTGCGTCGACGGCAAGTAAGGCTTCTTCTTCTTCGGAGCAGCGAGAGGTTCGCGCTGAAGGAGAATTCGAATGAGTTTTGGCGCTCGTTTCTGGACTATTATAGGGCATAGTCCCGCCCCTTTCGCGGGCTCGAACGCCATAGGTCTGTACATTTTACAGATGTTAACCAATAGGCTTCAATCGCGGAGTAAACAGGAGTTTCCCCCATAGCGTCAGCAACTGACGCAATGCGAAGTGAACCGTATTAAAAGGGAAACATTGTTACTGTAGATTTTTCTGGTATCAATACTTTACTTCCTTATTTATTTATTTTTTCTTTATTTCTTAAATTTTTCCACAAATATCTGCACTTCAATACTTCTTACATTTTCAAACCAGGCTCGTTACTTTGGTTTTAATCTGTATTTTTTGAATAAATAAAAAATCAGCTCAGGAGAATCCCTCCCTTCGCCCCTGCACATGTCCCCAAGCATGTAAGCAGCATACATCTCAAACACTGGCATACACCATTATATACAATTATATACAAAAATATTAAAGTTGCTTGTTATGATGGGGTTTTTGTTACATAAAATGGGGGAAAAACGTGGGTGTTATCTTCGACTCTGAATTCAATTTCAAAAAACAAATGAGTTTTGTGGTCAAAAACAGTTTCTTATAATTAAGAATTCTCTCTAAATTAAAACCTATGTTAACTTTACAAGTCATTAATTCATTTGTTTCTTCTCAATTAGACTATTGTAACTCCTTATATATATTGGTCTTTCTCACTCCTCTTTAACTCGCCTTCAGCTGGTTAGAAATGCCCAAATGCACAAAATAAATCTAGTTGCACGCACAGTAATTCATAAATGCGTGCGGGAGATCCTCAGGAGATTCATGCGCAATATATCATCTTTCTCAAGAGGGCGCATAGGCCTAACATCGTTTTCCTTTTAAACAGATCCACTACAATAAAGTATAAGCAGTGGCGGATTTAGCAAATTGGGGGCCCTAGGCTAAGGTATTTTTTACTCCAAAATGAAGATGGAAAGCAGAGGACACACAAAGTGCAGCACTACACAAACCAATAGAGAATAAGTCAATGGGGCAAAAACAGCCACGAACAGTAAATGAGGGAGAAATAATTTAAATCTGATGCTGCCCAAAAACTAGCAATGCATCAAAGCCAATGTTGTTACTAATTTTTCACATACCCAAGACTGTGATAAAAGGTTTAAAAAAATCCAGTCTACAATCCCTTTATATTAAAACTATGTTTTCTTTGATGTTTTCTTCACAAACATAACAAAAGGGTTGTGAATTTTACCACAGTGTATTGTTGAGTTTTTGAAAAATGTTCAAAGCATTTTCCCAAAATATGTCAACATAAGATTTTTCACCAAAAATCATTCCATTTGCTGAAAGTTGTGGCCAAATTAAGACTCAACAGCAACCCATAGTGGACGAAAACATCCCCAACATAACATCAGCAGGGCTCCAGACTAAATTTTGAGAGAGGTTGCACTGGCGCCACCAAGTTGTGGTGAGGCGCTGGGCCTCAATTTGGTGGCACCAGTCACTCGGTGGTGTAAAAACAAAAAATAAACACTAAAACTAAGTCCAAACATGTTTAATGCATTAACAAATTAATTACAAATACAAATAATTGTATTCTTTATGTACATTATTTATTTACTTTACCATACTTATTATTTTTAACATATATTTGCCTTACTGTAAACCATTAAACTTACAATTAACTTTTTATTACTTTGTTGTAAAAGCTTTAGGCTAACACAGACTTGAGTAAAGAAATCACATTCTTGTGCTGTAATCACTACAAAATGTCTCCATGCACTCTGAAGATATCCTTTGGCCAGGACTTGTAATCTGAGGTACTGAGCACAATGTATTACGTTTTTCTGACTTCTAGCGTGAATAGGCAGTGTACAGCGCTATTTTAGGCTTTCATTGATAAAACTAAAGCAGCTGATCTCCGCCTCTTTTATTAGTGTCATTTTGCGAGCGTGTGGAGGTTGTGGGGAGATTATTTCATCAACTGCGCTGAAATATCAAAGAAAGCTTTTACATACACATAAAAAAACACTGTGCAGCATCGTTAATCACAACACAAGCACCGGACTCCGACTTAATATTAGTTCGCGTCATTTTAAGCCCATCATTTCTCCCAAAAAAGAAAGCAGAGGCTCTCGCCCACAGTCTCCATAGACCACCCCTCAAAACAATCAGGGCAGAAGCGGTCGAAAGTGGACAAAAGAGACGGGTTTAGAGAGGTGATATGCACCTGAGCTGTGATAGAAAGGCGGGGGAGCGGGCAACAACAGGAAGAGTGACTGAATGCGCCGCAGACGTAATCGCCTGCGCATTATATTAATATAATTGTATTTAAATTTCACAGTCCAGCCAGTGGGGGGGTGTAAGTGTTTAGTGACAGAACATGAACTGGACATTTTAACTACTATTTCAAAGTTTCAACGTATTTCTTAAGACTATTAATACAATTTACAATGCTTTTGAAGTGTTCGTGATGATAAGGGTTTTATTTATTTATGTAGGCTATTTATTAGGTTGGTTGGGAGCCCCCCTAATTTGACGCGGGCTCCGGCTCCGGCTCTGGCTCAAGCTCAGCCATCCCGCGAGCTGCAGTAAACCTCACTGCGGCCAAGCCGAGGAACGGACCGAGCACGGCGGCAGACCTCTTAAGAAAAGGCTCTGGCATGGCGATGGCTCTCCAGAGCGCATTGAAGAGTGCTGTGCGTTCCCTCTCCATCAACCAGTGGGGAGTTGGACGCACAGCAATGGGCAGTAGAAGCGGGACAGGAGATGATGCGACGGACCCCGACACCGTCGCTGGGTTCAGTGTTGGCAGGTTCATTCTGAGAGGATTGCAGGACAGATGAACCCAAATGCAGACGATGTCAGGGGGAAAACAGAAAACACTTTATTTATAACACTAACAAAACAAAGACCCACGAGGGGGTACACCACATGAAACACTAAACACTAAACAGATACACTAAACTTGACAAGATCCTTGGTATGAATTACCACACGAAACACGGGAACAGAACAAAATGAACCTGCACAGAACTAAAGATACACTGACATTAAATAGGATAAACCAAACAAGATAACGAGCGGGAACAGGTGATGGGAATAAACTAATGATTACCAATAAGCAGGAGAACGAGGGGGCGGGGACAAGAGACAAGACACCAGAGGGACATGCCAAACACAAAAACAAGTCATGAACCTCCACACAAGGCCAGGGACTGCCAGAACTCTGCCACCATGACAAAATACAAATATAACAAGACTTCAAGGCAGAGTCCTGACAGCATTGCTTTAGAGTTGAAAAGATGTGGGTTTACCCTTACAAAATTAACCATGGTTTTATTACAGTTAAAACCAAAAATCCATGGTTACTATAGCAAACCCATGGTAACCACAAAATAACCATGGTTTTGACAACCATGTAGTAGAAACCATAGTTAAACCATGTAGTAAAACCATGGTTTTGCTGATAGCAATCAATACACCAAAAACATGGTTACTACACTTTTACCACAATAAAACCATGGTTAATTTTCGTAAGGGTAAACCCAGGGAACACACATACTAATTAAATCTAATGTCATTTGTAAAACAGGGAGTATACTGTAAGTTATCTGACTACAAACATCTAAGAGATCATATCCTGACTGTAGAGACAGACAGACAGACCTGACTGCATCCATACTGCACACAGAATGAAATGGAAACATAATTGCATTTTTTTTTACCATCAACCCCCATTTATACACAAATAAGGGAAACATTTTCCCCAATTTCACAAACCACCACAAAGACTTTAATCAGTTTCAACAAAAGGACAAACTATCTTAAATGCTGGGAGAAACTTCAAAAAGCTCAAAACTGGCTGCGAGGAACATCAAGTCCTGCCATGATGCAAAAGCCCTTTTTACACAGACATTACGGAAAATACAAGGAAAATGCGTCCGGGATTGTCCGGGATCGTTTAATTTTTGGTTTATTCACACTGCCAAAGATTTTTCGGAATCTGTGCTTGCATTCACACAGATGCCATAAAGATCCCATAAAAACGTGACACGTGTTTACAGTAATGTGCATTTAAAGCCCCCGTTTTAAAGAGCTGAGCGATATTTCTTGTTGCGATGATACTCGTACATTTTTTATTATAAGCTCATATGAGCGTGTGACGCCCTATTCTTTTATGCTGCTAAATTATCTTAGCTTCAGCGCGGATAGTGAAAAGCTCCCTTATCTCTACTTCAGTTTGTTTTGCAGACATTTCTCGTTGTGAATGTTAATCTGCATATAAATCCCTAGTTTTGAAGAGCTGAACCATAGCTTCATGTTGCAATGACGTGCCTCCATTACTATGGCACGCCCCTTATGGGATTGTTTCTGCATTCTTGTTCACACAAAATGTTTGTGTCCACACAGAAGCCTCTCTGCCAATTTTACAGAAATTTTCTGGGACCAAAGTGCTGTGTGAATGAGTTTAAAGACAAAGAGAAACAGGAGGATGACAGAAAAACAACCAAAACACTATAAGATACAAAAATGACAGGGTTACACTGTATACTTTATTAAGTATCTTCTTATCATGTTTGTTCTTGTGCATTTTTGTTCTTGTGTCAGTCTCCAGTAGAAGCAGTTCATTAACAGAAGTCTACAGAAAAGCGTAAGTGTATTTGTTTATAGTTTTGTTAAAATTAGCACTGTCTCGTTTCTAAGAAATGCCTTCTTGTTCACCTTTGTCTCACTTGCTGAGATTGCATTTATTATTGTACACTTTGTACTAACTTTTTTCTTTATTTCCTACTTTTCTATTTTGACTATGTGTTTTGTAATCCCTACTATCACTAACTCGTAAATCAGCCGTATCACATTGTCGGCAACGCAATGCAAATAATCTCAGCACTCTTTCACCATCCACGACTGCCTCAATTACTTTTCCCATTGGCTTACTGTATGTATTCATTAAAGCTATTGCTTCACATTTTGGTCTTTCTGTTCTAACACTTACTGAGACCTGAATCAAACCGGAGGACACCGCCACTCTTGCCACCCTCTCTAACAATTACACTTTTCCCCACAGTTCTCGCACAACAGAGAGGAGTGGACAGACTGGTTGCTGCTTAACTTATCACACCCAGGTCACCCTACTACACACATCTGATCACTTCTTCATCACTCTTGATCTTTACTTGTCCCCCCCAGTCACTGTAAACAATTCCTGGCGCAACCTGCATATGCTTTTCCCTTCCTGCTTATCCTCTTTGGTCTCCTCCGCGCTCCCTCCCCTACCAACTCTCCCTATTAAATACAAACACAGACACTATATGGTCCACACTTACATCCTGCTTAGACAGCTTATGCCCTCTAACATCTGCACCATCCCGGGCTATCCCTTCCACCCCTTGACTATCTGGTGTTCTCTGTGAGCATTGCTCAAAGCTCAGGGTTGCAGAGAGGAAGTGGTGCAGTTAGAAAGATCCTGCTGATCTTTGTCTCTATCAGTCACTTTTGGCCTCTTTCTCCACGGATGTCTCCTCTGCTAAAACTCAGTACTATCACACAAAAATCAGCAGCTTACCTGAAGCTTGTGCTCTCTTTAACCCCCAGGGGTCCAAAAAAGCGGTGACGCATTTTTGACGTGTTTTCTCCTTATCATAGCAGAATCAACTTAAAATACTCCATCATTAATAATCATACACTTACGTGTTTGACATCATTTGAAACTGTGAAGGGTCTTCTTTAATTAGTGTACATTCACAATAACAAGAGATATTTGTGTTTTTGTCAAATAAAGGGTTCGCATTTAGACATTTCTGTCTCCGCCAGCTGTCTCTCAAAACACGTTACAAAAATCTGTTGAAACTCCGTGAATACTCGTCACACAAACATGATACACCTTACAAAAGAAAGCCTGAAATGTCTACTTATAATCGAAATCAAATATTGGAAAAAAGTTATATGGTAACATGAGCCACATGAGCAGCTCTGTGTATCAGTTTCTTAGTTTATACAAGTTAAGTTTTTGAATAGAGTTTGTTTCCAAATAAACTGAAAATTTCCCACTGACCTTCATTTCTATTTTGATTATATTGTTAATTTCTTAATAAACCTCAAACAAACATGTATACATTTGTCCTCACTTTCTTTACTGTAGTTCGCTCTCACATTCCTGCCTAAAGGCTCATTATGCAGCTCATTATGCAGCTCATTATGCGAGTCTTTGTTTGCCAACTGTCAATCAATCCTTCTTGCATACGGCCCCTCTAAACAAAAAGTGTCTTACAATTTCTAAATCAATATATTGTTTTATGTGAATGAGTAAGCAGAATGATTTTCACATCATTTTAAAGTAAAAACTCTAGACTACTACATTCTGTTTTGAAAAGTCTTGTTAAAACATGTTTAGTATGGGTTTTGTGGACTTATATCAGTGACTTAAAAATTTTGCTTTACTAAAAACCACGCATAAACATTTTTCTCTCAAAAACACAAACATGTACATACATGTAGCTCATATAATATTGTGGCCCAGATTGTGCTGAACGCAGTGTTATGAGACACTTGCCATTAATTTGTTTTAAACTAACTGAAAAAAGACCAAATGTAAGAGCATGTCACAACTTCTGCCAGTGTCCCAAAATGGTCGGACCCCAGAGGGTTAAGACCTTCTTTACTCTTCTATGTTCGCCGGCCCCCACCTTCATCTGACTTAACGGCGATTTTGCTTCTTTCTTTGTGAAGAAAACAAACACTATCAGCAGTCAGATCTCTGCCCCGCCACCTCTTGCACATGCTCACTCCCCTCTGTCTCTCTCTTATATGAAGTTGATGTTTCCAAGATCTTTGCTTCTAACCACCCGACTACCTGCCCATAAAATTCCATACCCACTCATCACCTTCATGCCTTTTCTCCATCAGTTATCCCTGCTCTCACCCACATTATCAACTCATCTATTTCCACTGGTACATTCCCCACAGCTTTTAAAGAGGACCAGATAACCCAGCTGCTGAAGAAAGCACTTAATCCTGCAATGTTAGAGAACTATGGACATGTATCTCTCCTACCTTGCATTGCCAAGACTCTTGAGCGTGTGGTTTTTGACCAACTCTCCTACTTCTTCACACAAAATAACCTCCTAAACAGCAACCAGTCTGGTTTCAAGAGCGGTTACTTCACTAAAACGGCACTGCTCTCACTCATTGAAGCCCTAAGGCAGGCAAGGGCAGCCTCCAAGTCATCTCTACCGATCCTACTGGATCTATCTGCCGCTTTTGACACTGTCCTCCTGTCGACCCTCAAGGCATGGGTGTCTCTAGAATGGTGCAACTATGGTTCAGGTCTTATCTCTCAGGTAAGTAATTTAGAGTATCCTGGAGAGATGATGTCTCCGAACCCCAACATCTCAGTAACAGGATACCTCAAGGCTCAGTGCTTGGACCACTCCTCTTTTCTATATACATGATATTACTGGGTTCTGTCATTCGGAAACATGGCTTTTCTTACCACTTGCTATTCCAGCCTGACGATCCCACCGTTTTTGCCCACATCTTAGCATGCCTTAGTGACATCTCACTCTGGATGAAGAATCACCATCTCCAGCTGAACCTTGCAGAGACAGAGCTTGTTATATTGTCTGACCCTAAGATTCATTATAATCTTTCCATTCATATAGGTTTTTCGACCATTACGCCTTCTAGGACAGCCAGAAACCTGGGAGTGGTCATTGATGATCATCTCAGTTTCATAGAGCATGTTGCCAGCATCACCCTCTCTTCTAGATTCATCATCTTCAACATTAGGAAAATTAGACTTTTTATGCACTTATGTATTGCTGTTCTTGTTTTGCTTTAATTGCTTCTACTGTAACCTCATTTGTAAGTCGCTTTGGAGACTTTCATAAGCGTCTGGTAACTGACTAAATGTAATGTAAATGTAATGTGTTAGTACAGTTTATTCTTACATACTTTAATTGTATATTTGTTTGTCAAAGCATAAAACATTAAACACAGACATTTACAATGTAAAGACCCTGTTTTGTCAGTAAAGACTTGAAAGAGAATATGAAAGTCAGTGTTTCTGGTGTAACATTCGTCAGTGTAGCCCTTTCTCTGTCTGTCCTACCATTCATCACCGTCACATGCCCAGCTTAGACATGAGTACCCTCAAAGACACGGCTGCTGCACCCCTTAAGGCCCGTGCACAAAGAATGAGCAATAACATTATTGTGTTGTGGTAATGCAGCATCTGAATCAAATTAATGCATGATCTTATGTTTACTTTTAATATTGAATGAAGCTGCTTAATTATAGCATAATTTTTCGTATAGGTTAATGTATGCATGTGCCTTCCCATACACATTTAAACACTGTGCAAACCCACAGCTATACATGTTAAACGTACTATAATCCATTCATTGTTAAACACAGTACTAATATGGTATCAACAATATACATTACACTACAAGATGAGCTGCAGAATTTTTATAACATTCTTAGACATTAAAATGTAAATATCAAATTACATGCAGCTGTTTGTATAATTTATGACATGTGTTCAATTATTCATATTAAGGTCATACTAAATACTTTCTGCAAACAGCAAGCCTCTTCAATTGTAAAGAACAAAGGATGTGATACGGTGCTAAGGAAGCATTTGTTTTGTTGCAGGTGTCAAAGTTGTCCAAATGTTTTGACATGCAGTACAACTGAGTTTGACAGCAGTGCACACATCTGATGGCGTCCCTTAAGGGTCGAGACCTGCAGTGTAGGGACTCAAAGATGCATTGCCTGGATCTGACCTGGACTTGTCACAGCAAATGGGACATAATGTCCCAAAAGAGACTTATCCTGACAATACACAAGGATAAGGCAAAGACTATCCCATAACCAGCTGGAAAGGGGAAAAGATAGGGTCAAAATCTGACCAAATCTGTCCTTTTGCCTTAAAACATTTAACTCTTTTGGTTGGAATCTATTGCTGTATCATGGAAATGCAATCCTGGCTGATTGTAACTTGAATGTACCTTTTTTGAGCAGTATAGACCAAAAAAACTAAATTTATTTTTAATATTTTTGCAAGTTAAAATGTTGATGTGGTATAATTGTCCACATAAATTTGTAACAGCAGGGCTCATAGATCAGATTATTTAGGTTAAGCTTATTTAAGTTCTGTATGCTAGTGCCAACAGGAATAACATTTCTATACACACTTCTCACATCAGCATGAATGGAGATACGCCTCCATCATTTTAAGATTATATCGAAGAATATGTCAAAGATTTAAACAACACTACAAAAGAACTAATAGTTACAAGAGGCTAAGAGGTCTCTTGCCTTCTGTTTTTCAAAACATAAAGGATTATTCAGGCACTTTCAAATTAAAGCCATATGCAACCATTAGTGTGCTCTCACATGAAGGAATCTGAGAACCGTATAAAGTTCTGCTTGGCAATTTACACAGCACGATTTGATACTGATGCTATCATTTAATGGCCATTTAGGGCTGTTTTGGTTATTTGTGAGCAAAACCATGCAAAGCGACCGCAAAGTATTATGATTGTCTAAAAGTGAACACCATAGAGCCAAACTGCATTTAGCTCAACTCTTTCTCCCTTTCTCTTACTCCTATCACATTTCATTTGTCATGCCTCTGTAATGGGCTGTAATGAGGTAGTCTTTACAGTATGTCCATTAGGCAGTTGAATAGCCGGATATTGTCAGGTATAGAGAAAGCATTTCAAAAGTGAAATACTGACCGGTTAAAATGATGGCATCCCTGACAGTAAGTGGCTGTTGTGTGCGGCTGGCTAACAACAGGTAGCATGGAACAGTACTGTACTGTACCATAATTTAGTACTTTAAATTACAAGAGCTTGAAAACATCATAGATGCCTTGCAATACTGTATATTCATAGGAACATGTTAATTCGGTCCTTCTTGCAATGTCTTTGGAAAACTCCTTGAACTAAACTGGTAAAAATGAGTTGAAAATTTCTTAACAAACCAAAAATGTTAGTGGGAACACTAACATTTTAACATGCTGTTCACCGTAAAGAAAGCCTGGCTGCTGCATGCAACATGCATAATGAAGAGGGGGACGGGGGCAAATGCTGCATGCACGCCTTTAGCCTAGAGAAATGATGGACTTGGTGAAAAGTAAACTTGTCGCAGGTGAATTCACCGTCGCTACTACAGGAGGTCTGGAAAGAGTTTATATATTTAAAGTTTATTGTTATAGTTGTTTGTATTTTTTGTATTGTTAACTCTTTCACCGCCATTGACGAGATATCTCGTCAATTAAGAGAAAACGCTTCCCCGCCAATGACGAGATTTTCCGTCTTTCCGCAATACCGCTATTATCCACAAGGTGGCGCCCTTTCGCAATTTCGTATTGCCCTAGGGCAAGCTGCTGCATGTCCGTGTTGTTTTAAAGATGGCTCTGAATGGGATCTCTATGAAAAGTCCGTCACAAAAAAAGAAATTATCTCTGCTTTTTGCTCAAAATGTTGTGTTTTTTCAGAAAGCTACCCATATTCAAAAGCTGATTACAAAAGAACCACTTAAGGTAGGATGAAACGGGTTGTTTTGTTTGAAAGCAGAGGGTCTGTTCTTTCATTTGGTATGTTGTATGTTTATATATTTAAAGAAGAACATTTTCAGGAAGGCATTAAACTTTGGTGAAAATCATGAAAAACGCTGGCTGGCAACTTTTTTTAAAAACGCTGGCGGTGAAAGAGTTAAAAGGTGTGAACATTAAAAGTTGATTTGAATTCCCGTCTGCTGGTCATGATAATACATGTATCAGAAGAAAAAGGGGGGGGGGCAGGTTCAGGCAGATAATTCATGTTGATGTGTTGACGGGTTACATCGGGTTCGGGCTTTAACAGCTACGAGCCGGGTCGGGTTGTAATTTTCAGGCGTGTTGAGAACTCTACTTTGATGTCACATGCATGAACGCGTCTTTAAGGAGGTTAGACTAAAACAATTCAAGTGTGTGTGTGTATTTATAAATGCTTTATAATATTATAAACATCCTGTTCATATGATGCTTGCAAATGTGGTTCTGGTCAGTCTTCTTGTTCATTACATTTTCTACAGTATCTGACTTGATAAGGCAAAACTGACAGCATCGTTACTGTTTACACATGAGCAGCTTGCGATTAAGAGGCAACCGATCAAAAAATCCTGTACCAGCCTGACCAATCAAAGCATTTCAGTAGTTCACAAGTAATAGTGCGTTATAGACAGAATGAAAAAAGTGTTTCTTGTATGAAAAACAAATTCAGGACACCCCTTTAGGGTACATTGTTTGCAGAATATATTTTAGGGTACAATACTGCTTAAAGCTGAAGTCCACCCTAAAACAACATTATGCTCCAACACAATATTAAAAGAAGCGGTGCCGCAAGAATCGACACCCGGATGACGTCAAAGTACCGCGAGAGGGATTTGCGAAATCATACAGAGTAGTTTGCTTTTAAATCGCTTTCGCGGAACTTTGCCGTCATCTGGCTGCCGGTTCTTGTTGCGCCGCATGAAGTCGAACAAGCCTGAAGGCTGCATCGATCATTGGTTAGTGGGTGGAGCTAATTACTCAGTTTCGCACAGTGCATTCTGGTTAATTGAGTCCATCATAGAATGTAAATTCGCTTCAAAGACCGAAAATTCGCTTCAACACATTATCAATCTAATTTATCGAAATCGTGCAAATTTCTTTTTTTTCTCATGTAAAATGCAAAATGGAAAAAAAATTACCCCTGATAACAGGCTAAAATGTCTAGAGTTCAATTTCGCTTTAAGGGAAACCTCCCCCCAAAAATGTAGTTGTACTATACAGTGTAAATAAATAACAATAGTATAAATTGTACAGAACCATACAAAGTACTGCAAAGATTTGTATGGACACCAGAAAAAGTTAAATCTTTTCTTTGGCTAACACTTGTAATTACCATTCACTTTCATTGTATTAAAAGGCTTACTAATAGATGAAGAAAGCTATGGATCGTTCAGTATACTTTGCAGGTCTAGACTCTTATTCTGTGTCCGTTCTCATCACTTTTTTGTCTTATAGATTCTAATTTATTATAATTCTCCATCATATTAACAATTCTTTCCTCCTGGGTGCAATATTCAGCTTTGGCAAGCTCTCAGCTTGCCTTTCCTCACCAAACTGCCAAGGAAGAGCAATAAAAGCTCTTTTTTGAAAAGACAGCCCTGAACAATGCTTTAGAGATGAACTAAATGGCTTTCTGAGAGCTTCTAAGAGTAAGCCAGGGAGGACTAAAGAAGAACAAATGGCATGCAGATACAGAAACATCCATAAACTGATGATTCATTGTTTAAAAAAACTGAATACTGTAAATATAGCATTTTATACTAACATTGTACTTATGACGTTTTAGATTCTACACTATTCTATACTTCCCCACAATTTTACTTTCAATATAAGCAGAGATGGAGGATCAGCTTGTTGATTTGTGGCAACAGCACGAATGTTTATACAACGTGTCTTGTAAAAATTATTCCAAGCACTATCATTGAAATGTCATCCTGCATATCGTCCGCCATGCTTATTCTGAAGTCTCGCAAGATTTTGTGTGATTTCCTGTGTTCACAGTCGAGACTCTGGTTAAAAATCTGTTGGTGTGTGGTGTGATGTCTTTGACACATAGGCACACCACACACTATAGGAGCAAAAAGGTTAAATCTAGGATTTTTTTATCCTCATGTTTTTGGTCTACCACATTTTTTTAATCTTACAAGATGTAAAAAATCTTTTGGTGTTTACCCAGCATAAGCTACAGCACTCCCAATGAAACAAATAAAGATCAGAGGATGGATGGACAGATATGTGCTCGTAGTTTGGACTTTATAACCATGGATATTTTGTTAGGACTGTTTTTTGCAACTTATTTCAGTAAATGGTCTGGGACTGGGGAAAAGATTTAGGTTGTGAATTACCAAAATGTCTGCAACTTTTTTTCAAAAGAGTAAAATAAATCATATATTTGATGATATCAAAAAGTACACCCTGTGGGATCTGCATTTCCAAGCAAAAAATGCTGTTACACTGAAGATCATGAAATATAATGGTAAAAAATAACTCCTTGTTTCGAAGTGATGAGAAATGAAGTGAATCTTTAGTGGTCCAGCAACCTTACCTTTAGTTAAATGACTCACAGTGTATATGTGACCCTGGACCACAAAACCAGTAACAACCACAAGGGTAAATTTGTGTAAAATTGAGATTTATACATCATCTGAACGTTGAATAAATAAGCTTTCCATTTATGGATGGTTTGTTAGGATATGTGATTTGGTCAAGATACAACTATTTGAAAATTTGTAACATGAGAAAGCAAAAAATAGAGGAATTTCCCTTTAAAGTTCCCTCCAAATGAAGACCTTAGCAAAATATATTACTAATGATAAAATGTTTTTTTATATATATTTGCGGTAGGAAATTTACAAAATATCTTCTTGGAACATAATCTTTACATAATATACTAATGATTTTTCCATAATTTTGACTTTCATACTTATGACTGGGTTTGTGGTCCAGGGTCACATATGCATTTAAATAGCTAATAAATAAAAGTATTTGTTTTTATAAAGCAAGAAATGCTGTCATATTCATGAAGAATTTGAAAACCATTAGCCTCTGATAGCCTTGAAGTTCAAAAAACACATTTTTCCTTGTTACAGTACATCTATCTGTTTCTTTACATTTTTCAATTACTAACCAGACACACTTTTCTCCACGTTTACCTTCAGACAAATTTGCAAGTGTACTGTAACAGACCCTTTTAAGTGTAAATGCAAAAGACCCAAGGGGATTTAAGAAAGCAGAGGATTTCACCCACTCCCTAAACCAAGGAATGTGCCTGCCGCCCAAAATTTGGCCTCCTCCACCATCGATAGATGCCAGCTAACCACACACCATTATGGCTGTAGACTGCATTTTTGTTGTGCTTGAATGCGTGTTCGACTGGCGATCAATGGTGGGGTCAGATAGAAACGCAGCATCAGAGGAGAGGAGGGTAACGCTATACTGGACCAGGAAACAGGCGGGAAGTGTGAAGTCTGTGTGCCAAGCAGAAATGCCTTGCTAAGGAGAAGCTGGCGGGGCTGTGTTAAAGGAAACTATGAAATATTAAGAGACACTGGATACCTCGTCTCCCCTGGCTGTAGACTGAAAAACATAGGGAGGTAACTGCTGGCCACATGTGTCTGGGTGGTTTGTCTGTGTGTGTGTGTGCGTGTTTGTGTAGGGTAAAAGAAAGTTCCTGTACAGACGACTAGACATGACAAGACTTATTGATGCCATCACACACTATACAGAGAATATTCAGAACATTTTCCTATGTTCTTCATGTTCATTTTTTTAATCACACCCACACCACAAAGCTGACCCTCTTCTTAATACAGGTTCCCTTAATACACATTTTACTGTGAAGACTTTATTATAATCTCTATTTTTACACCCCATCCCATCTAATGAACTGTCATGAGACTAAGATGTGGACTAAAACCCCTCTTGCATTTATTAGTTGGGGACTTTCTCCCCAGTGGTAGTCTAGGACAGTGGTTTTCAAACTGGGGGCCACAAGATGGTGCCAAGGGGCCCCAGTTTTATGACATTTTATGAAATACATTAATTTATCATGAATTATGTGTAATTAAACCTAAAAAATAAGGCTACTAACAAAAAGGACTACTTTTTTGTATAATTTAATGTTTTTTTTTTTTTTTTATTAAAATGTTGAGTTTTAGAACAGTTTTTTGTCACAAAAATTTTCTTTGGGGGGCCGCGAAGGAATGCACCGTACACAAGGGGGGCCACACGCTGAAAAAGTTTGGGAACCACTTGGTCTATGGTATACCTACACTGTTAGACTTAACTGTAATTTCTACAGTTACTTACCACAAAATGCCCAGTAAAATACCATCATTTTCTTTTCCAGTTCATTACTGTAATATGCATTGCATTATGGGCATTAACATTTATTTTACAGTCATAGACAGCATAGACAGCATTTGCACACACACTATCGTTTTTCTTCTTTAATTTTTACTTCTTCCAAGAACAGAAAGCTGTGGACCATGTTTGTTACCATAATGTTTGATTCCTGTTCTTTGTTGTATTGTTGTTTGTTCTAAACTGTGTTTGCAATGGTGGATCAGTTACTTTTCTTCACCTATCCTAATGTTTTAATGTACTGTAAATGTCGCCAAATCAGTGCTGCCCTGACGGCCTGTTAGACTAATAAATTGAATAAGAAATCATTTGTATTGCGTATAGTGTCAAATGCGGCCATCCGCGTGTAGCCGCGGGGAGTATACTTGAAAACTTCAAAAAAGGTATACCCCGGCCTTTACAGTAACTCACTGTACCACATATATACAATAAAAAGCCTAACGGTGTAATGTACTGTAAAAACCATATGAAAGAAAGAAAAATATGCATGGAAGAACTGACTATTTTTGGCTCCTCAAAGAACCATTCAGTCATTACTTTCTTATCTTTTTATAATCTAAAAAAAAAAACTATTTTCATTACAAAAAACCTTTTCTGAAACAGTAAGATTCTTTCGGATGTTAAAGGTTCTTAAGAAGTAGTGTAAGAGTAGAATATGCCTATACACTTATATATACTATATCTATTCACTTGCTTCATTCCTAAATCAATATGTTAGAATGAAACGGTTGAATAAATGACTAAATAACTGATTTTAATGATGCCATTAAAATCTTGCTATATAGGATGTTTTAGTTGGGTAATTTAAAGCATAACTTGATAATGAATAACTCTTCTAACAATTGTATTTGCTGTGTAAATTAATTTGTCACTTCAGATGCAGTTTTTGTTTAAAATGTGATTTATGTTAATAAACATAATAATAATAAAATGTTATTGCAATAATGTAGGCTAACATTTTGTGTGTAATAAAGTCTATGTTGAATTAAATGAAATAGCCTAATATTCTTTTTAAAGCTAAAATCTAACACAATGATTTTAAATGATCTTATAAATGTTAATTTTGAGCCAATTGTGATTAATTGGATTAATTAATCAGCTCATCATGTAATTAATAAGACTAAACATTTTAATTGATTGAGATTCCTAAATGAAAGCATATGTACAGTATACCGCACCCCCCAATGTCCAACCCAAATCTATGAATTCCTAATGGCGAAGGAAAAATAACCAGTGTGTCTTTAGTTCTCGGGAGATCGCCTTGGTGAGTTGTTCCCTTAATTTCATTCCTAGAAATAAGTGGTGCGAAAGCCCTATATAACTACCATTTTATCTTTCCATGCCATATTTCTTCTCCCATCGCTGGAATGTCCAGTTTAGTGATGGTATCTACCCAAACCAAATGGTTGACTGCTAGCTTATGCATAGAGTATTGTTGTCATTGCCTGCTGTTTCAGATTGCTTGCCGTGTGAGACACTTTTGGCCACAGGAGAATGCATATGTGTTATTGTCATTGGGAATTGGCCATCAAGGGCTGACCATGTTTGATATTAAGTTTTTAAATCAAACTTTTACCAACACGTTTGAGGTTTTGAGATATTTCACTGTTGATAAAGAATGACACTATTTCACGTCTCCAGAGCTGCATTTGAAACAGTATGTTGGTAAAAAGGCTATATGGGGTCTGGCTTATACGGAAACCACCATGAGTCATAACTGGCCTTTAAAGATACCAGAAACGATGGGTGTTACTTTTTAAGGCTAGGTCAATGCGGTTACAAGCGATCAAAGGCATGAAATGATACAAATGTCATTTCAATGGTAAAGACTCAATTCTCAAGCTCTCGGACAGGGCTCAGAAGAAAAGCTCTCAAACTCAGAAACAAGACTGACACAATTAGGGACCGATCACACCAAACGTGTTTATGGCAGTTGCAGGTGCCTTTTTTGAACGATTTTCTACGGGAAGTGAGCGTTATGCGCGCCAAACACCTTGCATTTTTTTTTGCTGCCTTTCTGCACCACGCGTTTTTGAATGAGCACTCAGAGGGGAAAAGTGCCAGACGTCATACACATTTTTCCAAATCGCTTTAAATACGTTTGGTGTGATTGGTCCCTTAGTCTTCTTTTCTGTGTACAGTGTATAACGCAATTATACATAACACATAGTGGAATTTTCCATTTTAATTAATGTGTCAATTAGATTGGGAACATTAAAGGTAATAATGATTTTAGGCTTTGGTCCGATCATTAACAGCATGCTCATTCTTGCCTGAGATATTCACATGCTTGTGTGACCGTATTAGACTTGATTAATGAGGGCTATATCAAGAGGTAATTCACTCTGCCAATTTATCCACTTAAGACTTTATTGTAGACTACATTCTATCTTTGCCATGTAATTATGTATTCAAGTGTTCAGTCCAGTGCTTTATGAATACAAGTTTTTATTTTTGCTGGTGAACGATTTAATATCATACAAGGGGACAGAAGACACAGTCTATAAAAGGAATAAGAAAAATCAATGTAGGCATTTCTGAGGGCTCCTTCGATAAGCCAAATATGCCGTATTTGAGAGCAGGTGAGCTTTTTGAGTGTATCGCACAAAGTGTTTCACATTGTATGTTGCAATCCCAGATGAAATCAAAATGATGCATAGGAGGTTTTATTATTGCAATATAGTCTGTAACAGTCATAAAGGCCTTCGGGTCTAATAATCCTTTACAGAGTAATCAATATTTACTGTGGGCCTTATAGTGCTTGCCAGTGCTCGCTGATATTGAACCACAAGATGTCTTTACAGAAAAGTGACTGATCTTGCTTGAGAAACAAGAGCTGGACAAAGATTTGAATTTTAGAACTGGCTCCCTTTCAAGTCAGGGGTGGGATTTTTAATCAGATTACCTCCACAAGACGCTAAATTAAACTTGGAATTGGAGGGGTATCTGCTCAGCACAGTTGCACAGACTACAGAAACTTTTCATTCATTCATGTTGACTAACTATGCCCATTTCTCTTCTGTCAACTACATTAGTTTCAATATTTCATTATTCTGGAAAATATCAGTGGCATTTGTTTTGTGTGTATGACATAATCAATGACATCCCAAAGACCACTTTCGGGTTCATGCTAATGGGTTCAGGACAATGGAAAAACATTGTGCACATTAAGTCAGTATGTGGAGAGTAGGCCTTTTTGTGCCTCTTTGAACACATGCGTTTTCAATTACCTCTGAATATAATCGAAAAATGGGCACAAAACATTTTACACACATATTTAACGTTGTCCACTTGTAATCTGATTATGAAAAAACCCATCTTAATAGCAGGTGTAAACATGATCAAAATGGTGAAGCGTGTTTTCTACTGACTATTGTTTGAGAAACACCTTGAACAGCTCACCTACTTGAAAATACTACTGCCAGCAGTGCAATGGCCACAATGATTTCTGTGGTAAGTGATCTGGCCTTAATCGATTTAAATTGTCAGCACTAACTGGACATGAACCTTGGTATCATATCATGTGCAGGTTTTGTAATTCAAGTGACCGCAGTCTCGTCTTGCTGGTCACCTCTAATCAGACTAAAAGCACATGAAAATAGTGTCCTGCTATTTCCTAACTCAACCTGTACAGTAGTACAGACCTGACAATGGCTATGTTTACGTGCACACTATTTCATCATTCCGACTAAATTTAATCCGATTGCAGGTTACGGTAATAAAGTTGACATGTTCTGTACCATAAACATAAATATCGAAGTAAAATTTCTTTACCTGTACATTTCATATAATCCTAATCAAACGTCTGTGCAAGCGCAAAGCCAGGGTTGCCAGATTTGCATATCAAAAGCAGTCCAATGGACTTTCAAAACTAGCCAAAAAGCTTCCTCAAAACTATTCAGAGCCCAAATACTAATATCTAAACAATAAATAATTGTTCAAAAAATAATGTTTGAATAAAAGTAGCCCAAATCTGAACCAAAAAGCAGAGGACTTGGCAACACATTGCACAGCATCTCTTGTCGCGTTCAAGCTTTATCTCTGGATGAATGTACAATAGAGGTCTTCTCGGGTCCAGAGAAATGTACCCAACCCAAAATGACCCGAATCACTTTATACCCGACGTGCATAAATAATTTTTTTTAAAAGAAAGACCCGACCCGAGACAAACCCAAGAAAATTACAACAGAGTCCGACCCGAACTAGTGGCAATTTTTTTAACCCGAATGCAAACGGCACTGATGTGTGTGTATTCTGCATACCCACACACAGCTGACATTGACGCACACACGCGAGAAAGATCGGGTCTTAACGCTCCGTTCAGCAAAAACACATTAATTTTAAATTACCCGAGACCCGATGCCGCTATTATTGTACCCGACCACTGTCCGAGGCACATGTGAAACTTTTAGACCCGAACTCGATCAGATCTCGGGTCGGACCTCGGGTTTTCGAATCTGAGTGGACCCGTGAAGACCTCTAATGTACAAAGACAAAGTTGAGTTTCAAAAGGCACAACGCTATTTTATTGCTTCATGTAATGTTATGAAAGTACACATGAACGCTGGAAAATGTGACCCCATTACCTTAATAATGAGTGTTGCCATTGCCTTGATATTCTTTGATGAGAATCATGTAATACGTAAATAAGAGGTAAATATAAGATGTAAACGTAAGCACAATTCAGCAAGAGAGAATGCATGCAAACTTCAATGTATATGTTGTGAAAATAACTAATATTAATCGGACAAACAAGTAGCTAAAAATGTATCTTGAACTCGGGGGCTTGTTTGGAGTCTGATTTTTTTTATCATAAATGGCCATTTAATTTTGACAGCCTGCACATTTGCCTGTTGAAAGGAAAAATGGATGAAACCTCTCATCCAGAACATACAGCATTCAAGAAGTGCACTCCATGTTTGCAAAGTGCATTAAACCTCTCTACCTGGGACACGATTAAGAAGACCTATTGAAACCCAGACAGGCAAGACCTTGGCGTTTGTAGAAAAGGGTGGGCAAGAGGTTTGCAAGGCCAGATGTGCGTCTATTCTGTGGCCGTGCCTCCTGATAAGGAGTCGGTAGAGCCTGTTTATATGCAGCAATTTGAAAACTAATTGAACATTCCTGCCTGGAAGCAGATGCATATCAAAACAGGATTATTTTAGAAATAACCGTCTGCCACTGTTGGTCAACAGCTAATCTTCACTTTGTTGGAATTCAAATTACCCAGTCATGTTTACATTACCAGGAGAGTGGGCCTGTGACCGAGGCTATGAAGGAACTAAATATATTCTAAATAAAAAAATCATATCTGCCGATAAACGTTTGCAACCTACCACAAATGTTGCCGTGCTGGACTAAAATCCAAGTTCTTTGTGGGAAATTAGCAGCTATTTTAAAAAAGAAAGTCTCGACACAGAGTCTCTCTCACATGGAGATCTGAGAGGAAGTGATGCTGTTAATATTTGATGGTGCATGTGTTTTGAAGCGGGGTGCATTAACTGGGCATTGTCAGGGCTCCTGGCCCTGCTGTCAGCCTCGCTCTGGCTCAAATTGCTGGTTTTTATCACTTCTGCCTGTGCTGGCAACAAAGGTTGACACACTATCCCTGTTCAAGAGCTGTCAGTCAGCACGGTGGGGTGCTTACACTTAGCACAGGATGTAGGGATATTGTTCTAAGCAGTACAGACACACTAATACACAGCTCCATCCTCATTTAAAGGCTTCCTCTCTGTGGGGTTCAAAGGGGGTGTACAATGAGTCACAGGTCTGCATAAAAAAAAATACAATACAAGATCAACAGTATACTACAGTAAGAAGGGTTTAGCCCTCGATTGTATGCTGTAGCTTAGGCATAGATGCGAACCTTACATTGTAGCCTACGGCATAGACTAACGCACACCTCTCTCTAAAAATGTAACAATGCGTTAGTTCTACACAGACCCCAAGCGCAGTGATTGTCCTGCTAGAACCTCGAACGTTAGGTCAAAAAATCTGCGTCGCTTAAGCATTTCCGCTTGTGACAGTAAAAACACAGATGGACAAAGTTAAGAAGCTATATTTAACAACTCAAGCTGCAACAAAGGCGCTGTCTATATATCCATATCACAACATCATCTTATCTTTTGCCTTGATACTGTAACATGCCCGTTGACATTGCCTACTAACAATTTGTATGTGTAAGTACATGTTGGCGTGAACAGCAATGCAGAAGTATAGATGAAAAATGAATGACACGTTATCTATGGTGTTGAGGAGATAACAATGTTTGTTATTTAAAAAAAAAAAAAGAGTTTAGGTTTTTTTTGTGGTAAAAGTGTAGTAACCACGTTTTTTGGTGTATTGATTACTATTAGCAAAACCGTGGTTTTACTACAGTAACCATGGTGTAACTATGGTTTTTGAAAAATTTGTTTTTTGTTTTAACTGTAGTAAATATATGGTAAATTTTCGTAAGGGGAAGGCTGACTTCTGACCCAACATTTCAAAACGCTTCAGGTGAAATAGAGGATTGACTGCACTGATTCACAATGAAACAGTCTGCTCCAGTCATGCTCATTTAATAAGTGATAGATGTCAGTCATCTGCACCCCATGGCTTGGGTCCTGCGTTTGCTGGGGTCATGTGGCATCTTTGATCATGGGTTTTACAGTTGGAGTTAGTGGACAGTCAGTGTCATTATGCCTAATCCAAAAGCTTGCTCTGCGATCTTCTCCCAGGTTTCTTCCCTTTTGTCTCCTCTTACCAAAGCTGACCTATCGAAGTGCACATTGTGATCTATACTGCACATACCATAAAGACCCACCCGTGTTGAGACCTGGTCAGTGAGACCCGAGTTTTAAGTTCCTTTCGAAGCATCCAAACTTACCATGATGGTTTTGCAGCCATTCTAAAAGATAAACAAACGCGTGGCATTTACCTCTGAAGTTTCAGGTATACAGTATTTATTTTATTAATATAGCACGTTTTACAATGTTGCATTGGTTTAATGCAGTATTACATAAAAAGAAAATAAACCACAGAAAATTGGATAATTATTTGAAGAGTTTGGTTCCAAAACACAATAAACGCCATTAAAAAAAAAGTTACCGCCAAAATCAGTATTATATCAGGTCAGTATTAAAAAGTAAATTCTTAATTTTATGCAAAATCCAATATCTGCCGCGTTATTCTGTCATCTTTTCTCTGTTTTCCCCAAAACGCGATAAACGCCTCCTTCTCTGCAGAATGCAATAAATCTGCTCAACAAATCACAGCGCACCTTTCCACGCATTGTAAACAATAATGGCGGCGCGATGAATACACAGAATCCTATTTCTCCTCATCTTGTACTTCGTGATCAACAAACAAACAAAAACAAAATAATACTTTAATGGCATTGATAAACCTGTGATGGTTTTCTGTGACAGGGAAGAAACGCAAGCTATCAACATCTAATCATTTAGATTTTGGCACTCAGGAGACAGAACAATGTCGGATGTTGCTTGTTCTCCCGACAGCATCAAGCTTCTGTCATGCTAACACATTGACCCCAGGGGATCTTATGAAAAACGTCTCGGGTTACGTAGGTAACCCTGGTTCCCTGAGAAGGGAACGAGACGCTGCGTCGCCATAGCAACGCTTTGGGGAACGCCTCGGCGTGACTGATCTGAAGCACGTGTAACACATAATCAATAATTTGATGATTGGATATAGGCTGGATGCCGTGCGGACCAAGGGTATAAGAAGGCATCCCACACAAACACACTCGCTACCAGTGCCGAAGCAAGTGCCTACAGGGATGCAGGGAGTATGGCATGGAGACGCAGCGTCTCGTTCCCTTCTCAGGGAACCAGGGTTACCTACGTAACCCGAGACGTTCCCTTTCGAGGAACTCGAGCTGCGTCGCCATAGCAACGCTTTGGGGAACGAGATGCCCACGCTTCCATACTACCAAATGCCTGTAGCGTGTATAACTGAACACAGTCAAGGCAAAGAACCTGGGACCCTACAGGGGTTTAGGTCTAGACCATAAAATCTGACGTAGGTGAGCGGCGAAGACCAACCGGCCGCATTACACACGTCAAGAGAGGCGCCTGACCCTAAGGCCTTAGAGGCAGCCATACCCCGGGTAGAGTGGGCCCTCACAGCGACAGGTGAGGGTAAGCCCTGATGTTCATAAGCCAGTGAGATAGCATCTACTATCCATCTGCTCAAAGTCTGCTTGGTCGCCGGTAAAACCTTTTCTGGGTGAACCAAAGCACACAAATAGCTGCTCGGACTTCCTCCACTGAGCAGTCCTGTGAACGTATGTGTCCAGTGCAGTGCTCGCACAGGACACAACAAATTCAGCTTTTCTTGGTCCGCGCTCCTGAAGGGGGGGAGGACAAAGGGCCTGTAGAACAATGGGCCTCGGCACATTGTTCAGCACCTTGGGAATATAACCTGGCTTCGGGTGTAAAAAAAAAGCCTTAGCCATCCCAGGTGCAAACTCCAGACATGTCGGGGATACTGACAGGGCCTGAAGGTCCCCCACTCGCTTTAAAGAGGTGATAGCAGAAGGAACACAGCCTTAAAGGCCAGAAACCTATCTGGCAAAGTCTCAAATGGCTCGAGCGGAGCCGACGAGAGCCCTTCCAGCATGACTGGTAGGTCCCAAGTTGGCACCCTTGTGCGGCTAACACGTCGCAACCTGCGAGTGCCACAAAGAAAGCGAGCCAGTAACGGGTGTCTATCCACTGATGAGCCTTCCACCGAAGTATGGTAGGCAGAAACTGCTGCCGTTTAAACCTTAATAGTGAAAGGAGTAAACTCAGAGAAACGCTCCTGCAGAAACCTCAGCACTACGTTGACAGGCAGTTATACTGGGTCTGTCAGATGAGCTGAACACCAAGAGGTGAACATTTCCCACTTAAGGGAATAAAGTTGCCCCGTGGAGGGATAAACACAACCACGGGGGAAAGCATACAGACGTAGCCTCGGCCATGCCTGTACCATGGAAAACCACAGTGGGAAAAGTGTGGTGTCCTGGGATGCAAACAGATCTACCTCTGCGCGTCCTAACCTTTTCCAGATGTGGTTCACCACATCTAGATGAAGTTTCCATTTCCACCGGAGATGTCTCGAAGGGGCATCTGCCACATTCAGGTGGCCTGGTATGTAGACTGCCCTCAGAGAGTCCAGAAGTGTATGGTAGGCAGAAACTGCTGCCACCTATACCTTAAAGGTGGAGTAATGATGGTCTCCACAACCTCAGTTGGTAGCATGACATTCTTCCAAAGGAGTATGGTAGGCAGAGACTGCTGCCCCCTAAACCTAGGGTGGAAGGAGTTAACCCAGCAGAGATATGCTCCTGCAGAAACCTCAGTACCACGTCAAGGGGCAGTTGACTGGGTCTGTCAGGTGAGCTGAACACCGAAAGGTGAAGTTTCTCTACTTTAGGGCATAAGCTTCCTCGTTGAGGGAGCTCTGAAGTAATCATCTGGTTCCCACAACCTCATTCGGGAGCATGAGGTCCCTCCAAAGGAGCATGGTAGGCAGAGACTGCTGCCACCTAGACCTTAAGGGGTGGAAGTAGTTAAGCCAGCAGAGAATTGCTGCTGCAGAAACCTCAGTACCACATAAACACGGCAGTTGACTGGGTTTGTAAGGGGAGTTAAACACCAATAGGTGAAAGATTCTCCACTTAAGAGCATAAAGCTCTCTTGAGGGTTGTCCAGACGAAATATGAGGTCCTTCCAGAAGGAATATGGAAGGCAGAAACCGCTGCCACCTAAGCCTTAGGAGTGGAAGGAATTAAGCCAGCGGAGAATTGCTCCTGCAGAAACCTCAGCACCAAATAAACAGGGCAGGTGATTGGGTCTGTCACGTGAGCTGAACACCATGAGGTGAAGTTTCTCCACTTAGGGCCTAAGCTCCCTGAGGGAGCTCTGGAGTAATCATATGGTCTCCACAACCTCAGTTGGGAGCCTGACATCCTTCCAAAGGAGTATGGTAGGCAGAGACTGCTGCCACCTAAACCTTAAGAGTGGAAGGAGTTAAGCCAGCAGAGATTTGCTCCTGCAGAAACTTCAGCACCACAACAACAGGGCAGTTGACTGGGACTGTCAGGAGTAAAGTATGGTCTCCACAACCTCAGTTGGGAGACCTGAGCCTGCGAGCCTGGCCCCCTCAGAGGCCAAGCTGACAGCTACCAGATCTCTGGCAAACTTTCTCCAGAACTTCTGTGGCAGAGTGATTGGGGGAAAGAAGAGAAAACCACATTAGGCAGTGTGTGGTGTCCTGAGACGCAAACAGATCCAACTCTGCGCGTCCAAATACTCTCCAGATGTGGTTCACTACATCTGGCTGGAATCTCAACTCCCCAAGAATGGGCTTTGCCTTACAGGGCATATGCAAGTGGCCTGGGTCTAAACTGTCGTCAACGAGTACAGTTTGTCCAGAGACCACAAATGCCATTATCCCAAAATCAACAATGTTGTGATTTTGGTCCTATCGGCTTTCCATAACTGTACTCCAACCTGTAAGGGATGTGCCTGTTGTCAGCAACACATGCCAGCAGCGCACACCCAAAACAGTCCTTAGGATAGAAACCAAGGTTTTCTTCACACCACCAGAGCACGCAGACAACGATGCGTGACTTTGATTGCAGACCTCCTTAGAGATTCATTTAAGAAACCACCGATGTGATGTCTGTCTAGACAAACACATGATGGCTCCTCAGGTCTAGAAGGAAATGGGAGTCCAACCCATACCACCATAATTTCCAAGGCAATTTCAGTGCCATAGCCTATGATGAGTTTCAGCGATTTTGACCCTTTTGGCTTTCCATAATCGCACCAACCTGTGAGGGACGCTTCTGTTGTCAGCGTCACACATCGACAACGCGCACCCAACACAGGACCTTGGGACAGAAGCCATGCTTTCTTCCTGTTACTACAGCACGCAAAAACAGTGCGTGACTTTGATCATGCGAGACGGGTTTCCCCTCGGGGAAACCCTCCCGTGTTGAATGAAGACATAAGCTCTAATGTAAGGAATCAGTCCTTGGATCTGATTAGTCTGTCTCAGTCACAAGATAGGACTGAGCTGCTTCATTGAACAATTACAAATCCCTCCTTTGAAACAATAAAGCAATGGCTGTAGGTCATCATTTCTCTCATGTGGAGGTTCTACAGCCTCCTGCACAAGAATGTATACATGCTCCCCACTGGAGCCGGCTGTATGCAGTTCCATCAGTGCAGGTGAAGGTTAATTGCAGCTGCCTGTGGTACTAGGCACAGCAGTGAGTGTGCCCTGCGAGGGCACTGAAGGGAAGCAGGCACCATAAATGGGGTGAGCTGCTTCGCTTCAATAAGAAATAGTGAGTGCCACGAACGAAGACGTTACCCGCCTCAGCGGATGAAGGACTCGAATCGTAACACAAAAGATCATATCTTGATGGCGCACCAGCAGACGATCAGGAGAATAAATGCTGTGTACAGCTGTACAAGCAACACTCAGCATAAACACAAAATCACTGCTTGACACAGCTCATGCAGGCTGTGACAGGCAGATATACATACATAGCCTACACATACAGGTGTAGAAAACGTAAAAATATTATTATTTTCATATTATATGCATGTACATATAATACCTCCATACTGTAAAAAGAGGATGCTTCACGTGGAGACTGCACGTTTAGCTTTAAACAGTAGGCGAATGAAGATGATTCATCTCTCCAGAGACAGATAGCTGAAATATATGTGGCTCTCACGCAAGGCGCCTTCCCGATCCGGCGAAAGAGAGAGAGAGCGGACGTTACGTGCAAGCAGAGATACCGCCGCCTGCACGAAATCATATGGCGACTCCCACGAGTGCAACCGCTGCTGAGAAGCGGGATCGCAGCCGCGAGCCCAAGCTTCCTAGAAAGCGAAAGACAGATGTCATGGGTGTAGGCAGGGATATCGCCGCCTGCACGCACGAGTGCAGTCACCGCTTTGCCTCGACAGAAGCGGGACCGGATCCGTAAGGGCGCGAGCCCGATATATCCTTCTCTAAGCGCGAAGCTGGAGCGCAACACGTGCACGGGAATGCTCACAGTGCACACAGCCAGGTTTCTCAAACGCCAACTGTGCGTGCTGCGCTCTAGACATACATGTGTATCCTTGTCTGTGATATCGCGCCGACAGGGAGATACACATACTTGAACTTCATAAAACATACTTCAGATTTATGCAAACGTACACGCAGTCACTTGCTGAGGCACTAAATGCGAGTGTGTTTGTGTGGGATGCCTTCTTATACCCTTGGTCCGCACGGCATCCAGCCTATATCCAATCATCAAATTATTGATTATGTGTAACACGTGCTTCAGATCAGTCACGCCGAGGCGTTCCCCAAAGCGTTGCTATGGCGACGCAGCTCGAGTTCCTCGAAAGGGAACTTTACATTATTTTACTCAAAGTCAACAAGGACATTTTACAGCTGATTGCTTAAAAAAAGGTTCAGTGACAACGTCTCAAGTTTAACTGCAGCAATGACAGTGTTCTTAATATGACAAAGTAAGTGTTTTGATTAATGCCATTAATGTTTATTTTTTTAATCACTTGTATACCACTAGTCAACTAAATGAATATAACATGGCAAAGATGAATGCACATTTGTTTATTGATTCAATAGATTTATTGCATTTTGTGGAAAAACGAATCAGTTTCTATAATAAATCTTTGAAAATCAAATTATGGATTTGAACTTTTAATGTTATTATAACCTAAAGATGCTATGTGAAAGTTTGCAACAGAAAATAGTGGTTTTCATCTTGTCACTTTCTTGGTAGAAAACACGTTTTTACCGAAATTAGTCAAAATTGATTTATTGCATTTTGGAACCAAACTCTTAATTTATATTTAGTATATAAATTACAATATAATAGAATATATGGTATTGCAAATTTAATTCTGCTTATAAATTAATTATACTCTATTAAAACGGTATATGCTTTCCTTTGACTATAAGACGTTTAAAGGAATAATATGATAAATGACAGGCGTCATATTAAACTAGACATGCCTCACCATCTTACATGGAAAAACCCTTAAAAGAAGAATTTCATGTTAAAGCAATAAACCCCAAGAACCAGTGGGTTACCAGTGCATTTATAACAGCTAAGGGGCGTTGTTAAGCACGACGCGACCCCCTTAGCTGTTATAAAATGCACTGTAACCCCACTGCTTCGAGGGGTTTATTGCGTTTATAAAACGGTTACTTCATATGCATAACGCCACCCAGTTTTAGTTTAATGCCTTACAGAAAAATTATCTTCTTTAAATAAACATAAAATATCAAATGAAAGAACAGACCATCCGCTTTCAAAAAAAAAAAAACGTTTCATCCTACCTTCATTTGTTCTCTTATCACCTCTCAAATTTTTTAGCTAAAAGCGGAGATAATTCCATTTTTGTGAAGAACTTTTGTAAGAGATCAGATTCAGAGCCATGAACAGTACTACACAATGTTTTCAGTGAATGCGTCAGTGTTTAAGTTGGGTAAGATCGCCACTCAGTGGATAATAGCGGACGTATGAACTTGAGTTATAAACTCCTCAGACAATGTTTTCTCTTTATCAAAGAGATGACTCAACAATATTTATTGACATTTATCTGGATATCGCCATTAATTGTGCAATTGGAGACAGATTAAAAATATGATTAAAGACTGTGGTGTTTATTTTCATAAATCAGTACGCAGCAACAATGGCGCAGTGATACTTATGTAATGTGGTCTGAACCGTGAGGTTACGGGTGTATTTTATCACGGCTTAGAACGCGTTTCAACCAATCAGAATGAAGAACCAGAACTGCCCGTTTTATAATAGAAGTTTTACTTTACATAAAGAACAACAATGCACCTCAACACTATACTGTATACTTACAAAAGTAAAATAGTGACGCTGTAAGATTGTAGCCGGACCTTTATAATACAAGCTATGTTAGCAGCATTTACTAATCCCTGAGCTAAGTCTAATAAGCAGTGTCCCGGTACGCAAGCCAACACTGCGACAATGGCAAGATTTTAAATTTTAGGTTGGTTAAATATGTTGGGTCTGATTTTGTGGCAGGTGTAGGCAACTGTGTACGCAATTTAGATGGAGCAAAAAGGCAATGTGGCCACCCCCTCCATAGAGGCTGTGGGATGTGGAAATGCTCTCTGCTGAGCAGCAGTCTCCAGTAAAAAAAAAATCACTTAGCGATGCTGTGTGACATCTGAGGATACTGGGACACCAAAGGTTGTTAGGGCAGTGTAGAGTGGTCAGAGAATTCCCCATTATCAAGTCCCCTGTTTAACCTATATAGTGTTTCCTGTCACTACTAGTATTGGCTTTGCAAGATAATCATGAAAATGCCTCTCTTACTGGCTGGAGGGGATTCATAGATGACCATCCAGTTCAGGGTCTTCAAAAAGGCCCTCATCTCACATGGCACATAAACTGCCTGGAGATGAGGGCTGTTTTTATGGTGTGAAAATATTCCTTTTTGGACTTAAGGGGCTACCATGTGCTGGTTTGCAAGGACAGCACAACAGGCCCTGATATTGCAGAGGTTTGGCAGAGCAAAGGTGGACTTATTTACTGTACTAAAGTTAACCCACTGTACACTCTGGAACTGTCAAACTCACCCAGCACCTACTGGACTGAATGCCATGATACGGACAAGCGGGGTGGAATAAGTTCTGAAAAATCATACTCAGTAATAAGTACGGTTCCTTCTTAAAAAGTGTAGTGTGAATAGATTAAAAAGTACCTGTCCTAAAATCTACTTAAATTATGAGTAAAAATAGCTCTTTGAAAACATACTCATGAGTATTATGACTATAAATGTTATTATGACTTTTACGTTTTAAAATATGGTTTACATGTTGTTAAATGAAGTGCCATATGTGTGTATCGTTTTTAGAAAAAACAAAAACACAAGAATCCCTCAACAGCTTTAGAAAACAGCAAACATTAGAGACAACTTTTTTTAAATACACTACGTTATTTGCAATACATGCTCACATAAAAATAACTGAGGTATACTTTAGTTTTACTATAGTGAACTGTGGTAAAAGTGTTTATGAATCTTACAATATTAAAGAATACTAATATTCACTATAATTAATTCTACAGAATACAGTAGTATACATTAAGGGATAATGCAGCCAAATATCAAAATTACCCTATGATTTACTCATTCTCAAGCTATCTGAGATACATATGTCCGTCATCTTTTAGACAAACACATCTGGAGTTATTTTAGTAAATGTCCTTGCTCTTATGCTTTATAATAGAAAACTGGGATCAGGGAAAAAACTTCTGGCTCACTGATCTATATGAATGACTGGACTGTGCACAATTGTGAAGCCATTGCGCCGCGGTAAAATAACGTTGACTGTGTATGCTATTGGAGTAGCCTGACGTTGTCATACTCAATTCTAGCTATAATTATGAGGCGTGTCTCAACCGAAAAATGCCTCTGCACTCAATTGGATAGACCTACGACCAATCAGAGCAACGGAGTGTGTAACGTATGTTGAAATGTCGTCTTTTGTAGCCTGACCGAACTGCTAGTTATTTCGCTACAATGACACTAACATTGTGATTATACTAAGTCTGAGTTAGCAACGTACATCAACACCTACTATGTTTACAATATTTAATTTATATCACAACATTAAGTATTTACTAAGTCATACAGTAAGACTGTCTCTTACCATTTACGTTAAGTTGGCTTGAAAAATATTAAAGGATCAATATCGTTTCCGGGGTTCCGAAAAGAAGCTGGCAACGACCGCTAATTATATCCATCTCGTCGTGCACGCCGAGTTGCATCGCCGTGACACTCATTTCATTTGCTTTTTTAACTTTGTCCTCCATACTGTAAGTGCGACCAACTTTTGCCGAATCCCGTAGGAAGGACGGCAAAAACATAAACAAATGCCTTGCTCGTGTTTCTCTGTTCCTCTTTTAAAATCAATGCTCTGTCGATATCTTTTAGAACAGACTCAATGTCAGAATCCACACATCTGAATTCTCCAGCGGCAGCCATTTCGTTGTAAACAGATTCAACACACGCGCTCTTTTGTGACGCGGTTGATTACGTTACTGTTAAACATCTGTCCATCATCGTATAAGGCCCGCCCTCACAATTTGATTGGTTCGACCAGCTTTGGGACTCGCATAGTAGCTCCTCAACGGAAAAACCCCAGACCGATCTTCCCCTCTTCAAAATGTGGTGGGCGGGGCTAAGATCGGCTGGCACCCAGGCTACTATTGGAGGGCAGATTTCTGATATCTGGTTTCTTAGCTGATGTGGTTAAAACCATTCTAAATGCTATACAGTTGCTACATCCACAAGAAGATTGTGTGCCCAGAAGTGGCAGCTTTTTGAATCATAGTATGATAAGCACAACTTAAGCCCAACCTACTGCAGGTGGATCACTGCTGGAGTTCCTGCAAGTATCTCTTGAAAGGGCTAACACCTGCTATTCTCAAGGTCTATGTGGTTAGCCACACACCTTTGAATGGAGCCTCTATTAGGATGTATCCTCTAGTCAACCCTTTAGTTGTTTCTTATATGTTACCAGATGGTTAAGGTCCTCTGTCTATAATTCTGAGAAGTTTATTGGATGCTCCATTTGAGGCCTTGGAGTCAGCTTCAATCAAATCTCTAAGACTTAAAATGGTTCTGCTGCTAGCGTTATTCTCAGTCAAAAAATAAGGGATTTGTGGACTCTTTAAGTGTCCTCATAATGCTTAGAATTTGTCCCTGGACTGGATAAAGGTGCATTCAAAGGTGCATTCTGTTACCCATTGGTAAGTGATTCTTCAGGCCTTCCTCTGCCATTGAGTAACCAGACTGAAAGAGGTTACATTCGTCCGAACCCCTATGATTTTTTTTGTTGATTGCCCAGGCGATTGTTAGTCTGGTTTGGTGGTAACAGCAGGGGGACAGTATATTAATTGTTTATGGGTAAAATCGCCCACCTTAAAGTGACGTGCCTTGCTATGTCGTTTGACTTTTCAGTAGTCTATAAATAGGTGTGTTTTACACATGCTTCAGACACCGATGACCACAGAAAGCATTCCCATAGCATCGCCACCATGATATAGCATTTCATTCCCTTATTTGGAAAGTGGCTTACATATATGGACTGAAATGTTTTGTTAGTAGTTTCAGTCAGTAAATTTCACCATCTATATCAGGGATGGGCAACTTCGGTCCTGGAGGGCCGGTGTCCTGCAGAGTTTAGCTCCAACTTGCTTCAGCACACCTGCCTAAAGTTTCTAGTATGGCCCTGTCCCAAATGGCTCACTCCTCAGAGTCCTCCTCAGAGTCCACACTTTGATGACATCATAGAGTGCAGACTTAAGGGACCCTTGATGCGAGTCCATGTGGGTGCACCGGAGTCGTGTTTTGGGACAGACTCGAGCGTCACGTTGGAAATAGGAAAGGAAGTTGCCCATTAGTGTGATCTCCTCCCTTCTGTCGCCGGATTGGTCTGATTGCTCTTTCGCAAGGACTTCTGGGTCAACATGATCTCACAAAGTTCCGTGGGATTTTAGGGTTAGAAGCAAAAATGGTAAGAAAATAGGACAAAACAGTTGAGTAACCAATCCATGAGAATGCCACGGAAAAAGACAGTCCGTAGCAGGGCCACGGAAAAATGCGGAGATCCGTGAGAATGCCACGGAAAAATGAGCACAAAATTCCGTGACTATGCCACGGAAATTCGTGAGATCAGGTTGTCTGGGTTGGTAAAGTGCGTGAAGCCTGCTGCAGTGCGGGCTTCGTCGAAGACCACATCAAAGGGGTGCTGATAAGCACACTTTAAAGCGTAAAAATGACAGGTGGGACACCCTACGGACATCGCAGATTAAGCGCGCACGCGCAATTTAAGTCCACGAGACCGAAAGTCCACATGAAGTGTGCCATTTGGGACAGGGCCTATGCCTAGTAAGACCTTAATTGGCTGCTTCAAGTGTGTTTGATTAGGGTTGGAGCTAAACTCTGCAGGATACCGTCCCTCCAGGACCGAAGTTGCCCATCCCTGATCTATATGCTTGAAGCAAAACATTTTCAAGATATTGATTGTGAGTTTAATTAATGTGGGTTCAAGTCAAATGAAGTCAAACTGACATTACCCATAAAGTCGTACTTGTCAGCTCAAATTATGAATCATTATTTCATGTTTTTTTTTTATATAAGAAGTTACTGTATATATTGCAGCTTTAAAATATCTGTAACAAATTTGAGAGTGAAATGTATATTTTCAACTAGAGAAATTGCAAATAAAAGCTAAATGACAACATTTAAAACACTCCATCTGTCACTGGTCAATTGTCATTGGATATTGGTTAGCATGTTTCCTGTGTGTTTTTGTAGGTTTGCATGTTTGTTTTGATGACATCTGTGTACATGTGCTTTAGGGTAAATGTAAAATAACATGTAAACAAAGTGTGCAATACTTGCCTATCTGTCATGGAAAACAACAGTACTGTACCTACAGTATGATGAATCAAACCACAAAAAAGCCACATAAAAACAACAAAACGGAGTGTGTGGGTACATCAAAACACTCATGACATCAGCAGTGGTCATTGTAAAGTTCAGCATGAATGAAAACCTGCTTGAATTTGTCTCAGCTCAATGTTGATGTTTGTATTGCTTTGCGTTAGTGTTGCATCTTATTTTCCCCTTTAGTCTTTTTCTATGTAACAGTGACAGGGCTTCACTCTTTAAAAGCATAATACCTTCCTGCAATCCATCACTAAATAATCTTTGATATTACAACAGCAATTCAGTCTTCTTGTATAAAACCAATATTATAACCAATATACTAACTTTAAATGCACTCTTTTTTGTAAAAAACGGTACTAACTAACCCTAAGAAAATTATACAGTTTTCCAGTTCATTGATAGCCTATGTCCTATCCCCAAGATTAAATTTAAATGATAAAATATATCTGGACTGCACTTGTCACTTCATTGCACTTGTCAAGCCATTTCATTGGGTCTTTAAAACATCTTCTCTCCGGCTAACCTCTATCCCCATTTCTCCTGTGAAAGCTAGATGTGCAAGCCCTGATAAACGCTCTTGATGCGTGCTACATGCCTCGCTGATTCACAGTGGCTCTAACCACACGGAGGAGAACCGAGGAGCCGAGGCAACGATTGCATCACATCCTCTGACTGTGGGTGGTAGAAGGTCACTGCTCTGATAGCAGACATGCTTGCTGATCTCAGAATGACTGACACCTGGAATCGACTATATCTTTGCACTATCAATGAACAAATTTTAAAGTATACCAGAAAAATGAGTTAAAACTGAATCATCACCTGATTGCGTCGAGAATGCTGTGAAGTAAAATGCAAGCATGAAGTCTGTTTGAAATACAATATGATATTAGGCCACGTGCTACTTATTTACTAGCATTACGTACTGCATGTGCTAATTTAGATTTTACAGTTATTTTATAACTGCATATCGACATAATATGCATGAGATTGCATATTATTATTAATAGCATCGTTAGCATATCCGGAGCGATTATTCACAGCCGTTTTACATTAGCTGCAGAGATGCAGTTTAATTGTTGCGTTGAATGCGATTTAGTGGGAGTATGAGTCCATGACGCATGATATACTGTAAGAGGAGTTCAGATTTCAGCATGTGTGAAGTCACTGGGTGGGAACTCGCTGAACAACACCATCCTACACACTTGCGGTTAAACAGGTACAAGTTTACAGGAATTTTAGCCATTTTATGTTAAAATGCGGAAAATGATTGTCTGCTGCTTTATTATATCGATTGCAACCTGTTCATCTACGGTTAAGCCTACACATTAACGCGACACATTATTATAGTTACATGAATTCATATACAACTAGTTCAATGTTTTTTAATCTTATGATCAACTTGCATTTGCGGTGACTGGTACACATGCTACCTAGCTAAGCTAAGTTTTAACCACTTTGTATTGTTTACAGTGGGTGGAAATAACAAAAGTGTGTCAGCGTGTTTCAGTTTAAATGACTAAACAAAAATCGTAAATGGTGTGAATGGTTTGTGAGTGATGACTAAACTAGGAGGAAAAAGGATGGGATTTTAAAGTTACGCTCATCAGCTTTATATAGACTATGTTCTGTTGATGTTTAATAGACAGTATTTTTTGTTCCCTTTATTTAAAATATTGATTGTTAAAACATCTAAAGCTCAAACTTGTTTTTTTGAGTGTACTTAAACACACTGCTGAAAAAACAATAAAACCATTACAGAAAATTTTAATGGTTTCCATTAAAATACCAATAGGAACCATTAGCTTTTACCATTAAAACCACTACACTGTATATATATATTTTATTAGAACCAATACATAGAACCAATACATACCATTAGAGACCCACAAAGACCAATACACTGTAGTGTGTTTTGGGCCATATTCCATTAGAACAGTAATTCCCAAAGTGTGGTCCGGTCCGCCAAACCCCCCCAGTGGTCCGCCAAAAGATGACCTAAACTAGGCAAGTGTTTATACAATCGTCACTTATTTAAATAGATTTTTAATGCACTTGCAAAACTGTGATATCAGTTCTTGCCATTCTGTTTTAATAACGTAAAAATGGATGGGTGGCTAAACCAAAGAGGAGTCGAAATAAAAGATCAAGCATCAACTGAAAGCAGCTAAAATCCACAGATCTATTAGTTTTGTAATGTACTAGTTTTTGTTTCATGTGTAAAATCCCTGTAATTTCAGTGATTTTGGACATTTAAGGGGAATAGTTATAGTTACATAATTACAACCATAGACTTCATATACCCACCACCTCAGTTTTAAACTAATGGCTCTTTGGAATGACATTAAGTGGGACCTAGGCTGTTACATTATGTTTAATTGCAGTTTTTATTCACATGTGCAGTTTGTTATTCATATTAAGCTGCAACTCATTTCACATTTACTTTTTCAAATAAAATAAAATTCATATAATACTTTCTGAACATAGCATTGCATTAGTTTTTGACTTGAAACAGTTGCATATTAAACTTAAATTTAGCTTATCCTTCCTATTTTGTTGTTTTTGGGGGCGTGTTAGAGTGGGATTCTGTTAGGTGGTCCGCAGGAAAAATTGGAAGATAAAGTGGTCCCTGTGCTGAAAAAGTTTGAGAAACACTGCATTAGAACCAATACATATTCCATTAGAACCAATACATAGAACCAATACGTAAAACCAATACATACCATTAGAGACCAACAAAAACCAATACACTGTAGTATGTTTTGGGCCATATTCCATTAGAACCAATACATATTTCAATAAAAACCAATACATAGAACCAATAGAACCAATACATAGAACCAATAGAACCAATACATACCCTTAGGCTGCGTTTACACTTGGCATTAACATGCGACCTGTATCCGGATGTTGTCCACATACACATTGAAAAGACAAGTGTAAACGCGTCTGTGATCGGAATGTTATCCGATCTGCGTGTCCTGATGCAGAGGTAGTCGAGGACGCATTGTGATCGGATCTCAGTGTAATGTAAACGCAATCCAGCCATCGTATCTGCATTTACAGGTCAACGTCACAAAAAAACCCGCCCACATCTCCTCTCACTGACAGCTGTCAAAAATAAAGGACGTTAGGTCATGGAGCGCAGGTGAGAGACGCATACATTCATATTTGTGGAGCAATGGAAGCTACGCTTAAAAGTATTTTAATAAATCGATATTCAAAAGCATTTTAACACTGCTGACTGTATTTAAGTTATTCAGGCATATGTTATATGTTCCTATTCATAGAGAGATTTAATATTTAATGGCAGAATTAAGGATCGTTATAATGTTTGAGTTTCCATGGTGACATATCAACGTGAATGTTGCGCTTCTTTCTGGTCAATCGGCTGTTTCTGTCTCATTTAACACATTTTAAGTTACTTTAAAACACGTACAAACCATAATAACATGAATGGTTTTGGTTTGTAAATTACATTACTTTTTACGCACTATGAACAGGAAATTTAGGAAACTGTTAGCTCTTTTAATTAAATCATATTAAAATTACCAGGAAACATAACTAACAACAGTTTATGGTTTAAATATAAATATACATATAAGTTCAGGCAGAGCCAAAAGCCCTTTATTAAGGCAGAATAAAACAGTGGAGTCGGTCATGTTTCACGCGGATTTTGTTGTTGATTTAAAGCATGCGGGTGAAAGTCAAGTTCAAGTAAAGTTAAACAGGACATTCATCCGCGGTGCGGACGCTATAAGGCTTTGAAAGATAAGGCTGTTTTGGGCCATATTTCATTAGAACCAATACATATTCCAATAAAAACCAATACAGGTACATAGAACCAATACATAGAACCAATAGAACCAATCCATACACATAGAGACCAACAAAAACTAATACACCGTAGTGTGTTTTGGGCCATATTCCATTAGAACCAATAAAATTCCCAATAAAACCATTAGAATTTTCTGTAATGGTGTTTTTTTCAGCAGGGTTGGTTTGAGATGTATGCAATACCGTACATAAACAGAAGTATTTAAAGAAGAAAAGGGATGAATAAAAGTAATAAAAGTGAAGAGAAATGAAATGAGCCTGTGTCAGTAGTGTTTTGAAGAGGTCGTGGATAAGTTATATCATGAGTGAGTCATTTCTCCCCTGATATTTTAGCAGAGGAAGTGACATCATAGATATTTCTCACTTTTACTACTCATCATATGACAGTACGGCAGTATCAAACACCTCGCTTGTCTCTGAAGTTTTAAGGCCACCCTAGTTTTCTCTCTGTCTTATTAGGGCTACACTGCACAATGCACTTTTCTCCTCCCTACCTCACCGTGTTCTCATTGTGTCTAGAGCTGTCTTGTCTGCTTAACCCACCCCTGTTTAACCTGCTCCAATTAATTCATTATGCCCCACAGAAACCAAAGGAAATGAGCGTAGATATCATTCAGCCGAACCAGGGGGATTCAATACGTTCCAAAAACGAGGCTCTAAATGTACTTTCCAGCTTATATCCAAACAAACATAAACATTTCAGACGTTATGTTTATTTTGTACAGCAATACAGTGTGTGCCATCGATTGACTGTTCAGTGTAAAGAAAATGATTATAATTAATGAGAAATGAGTCCTACTCTTGTTGAACCCATCCGGACAGTGACCTTATAGAATAAACCTTCAGCCTTGTGAGACACTACACAAGTTCACTATACAATAAACTGTCGTACAAATGGGTTTTGCTGATTTCACGCTACTTAAGACACATCTGAATGCCCTTGGAAGGTATGAACTGTTACCTTTCGTGTGTCCTCTTAAGGTGCCTGGTGTCTGTCTAAACATTGATAGCTTCTTGAAGGGGTTTCCTCTGCTAGGCCAAATAGCTTGTCAGTCTGAACAAACACTGTGTCCCATATATCTGCCAAAGGTTTAAACAGAGGCAAGCAACTAGAAACAGGAAGCAATATATATTATGTGCTGGAGATGTGATCTCTTCACTGAGGAAGAAGTCAGCAGTGGAGGAACGTAGATGCTATCTTGAATGAGAAAACAATGGGTCAGATTTGTTCAAGAAGGTCTATCAAGCAGAAATGACCAGTCAAGGAACACAGTATATTCACTTTAGGAGGCTATCTGACTGGACAAACATTTCTTGACATGAACGTGTTGTCCTGCGTTTTATGTGTTTCCTGTCCTTTAGGCATGTTAATTGCCATTAGAAGACTGCTGTATCATTTTTATGGCCATGTAGTATTTTTTATGAACAAACTTGACCTTCACAGAATGCAGGCATCCTGGCCCGGGAGAACATGTGTCAGCCCTGCGGCAGCAAGGCTCGTAAATGTGTGGAGGCTTTGATGCTCTTCTCATGAAGCACAGTCCATTGCTGATGGAGAAAACTGGAATACCCCTTTCCTAATCCTCAAGCCTGTCTGCCATCTTCAGGAATTTATTCACCATGCCCCTTCATTATTAGAAACACAAAGAATTCTGCTATTGGACTGATTGGGAAATGGAGAGACAGTGTTATTTGGATGTTCATTTGTTCGTAAACTAGTAAGCATACATACACATTAGAGTTGGGTCCGAGTCCACCTTTGTTGAGTAAGAGTCAAGACCATGTCCTTAAACATCAAGTCCGAGTCCATTCGAGTCCAGAAAGAATTTAAATTGAAAAAAGATACAAAATTTGTATTGTAAATTGTTACTTTCTATTAATACTTTAACCTTTCAACCCATTAAACCAATGGGAATATAAAAATGTAATAAAAATACCTCTATTGCATATTGTCATTGCCATTGAACATTTTTGTTTTATGTCATCTAGTCTCCTATCAAAAATGATTTCAAAGAAAAGAAAGGGATATAAAGGTATCTTCTTTTTACCAGATGTCTTGCAAATAAATTCTCTATGATTTTCGTAAGCAAAACAAATTATTGTTGACTTTGAGGACATTGTGCTAGCCACGCATTGATGTGTGTGATGTGTTTGTCTGCAAGTATGATGCGACTGGCTGCTGCCTGCCAGTGTGTTGCAGTAAAATAACAGAAGGGGAGACAGTGAGACATTAATTTCTCATCTCCAGTTTATGCTGGTTTTATTGTTACACATGACGCGGACTCGACTGTACTCGAGATATTTTCCGAGTCCAAAATGTCCAAGTCCGTGACAAGTCCGAGTTCAATCAAAATTGGACTCGAGTCCGAGTCCACGTTCGAGTACCCCAACTCTAATACACATGTAACCAAGCAAACACACACACACACACACATTCTGGTTTCCATGTTTTGTGGGGACATTCCATAGGCGTAATTCATTTTATACCATATAAACTAGGGGTGGAACGGTACATGTATTCGTTTAGAACCGAATCGGTACGGGGGTCACGGTTCGGTGCATGAATTTAAACGGAGAATACACACGGTATGAAAATAAAAAAAAACTTGTGCAAAATAATGAATGTAATGCGGAACTACTGTTAAATCCGCGGGTTCTTTATGGACAGCTAATCTGTTGCCCCGCTTTAGCTCTGAAGCTCTGATTGGCGCCGATGCAGCCGAGCTCCGCCTATGTATGCGCTCTATCAGAGCCCTTCTACATTCTGGCACTCTGCAGTTTTTTGTCAGGTCGACGCCGGTCCAGTCAGTTAGTGAGCAGCGATAGCAAGGATGGCAAGTGGTGTTCCACAAGAGTTAGATGCTCCGCCAGCCTCTTTAAGATCGCAAGTTTGGCAAAACTTCAGTTTTCCAGTCAGTTACAATAGTATAGGCGATAGAGTGGGGGAAAAGACGAGGACTGTGCGGCGGCGTTGTTCAGCAGTTGTTAGGTATGTGAGTGGAAATACATCTAATCGGGGCTCTCAAGTCTCACGCATTCACACACATTTCAGTCAGTTCACACGACTTTGTATTTCTCACGCTGAGAAGTAGGAGATAAATTGTCCTGCTTATATACAATTAATGGACGAGGCGCAGTTCTGTCGAGTTCAGCTGCTTTTTTAAAGTGTGCTCAACTTTGCGCAGCGCCATCAGCGTCAGAGTACCGCGAGAAATCTTGCAGAGGAGGCTGATTTCAAATCGCTCTCGCGTTACTCTGACGTCATCCACTTGTCATTTCTTGCAGCGCCTCGTAAAGTCGTACACACCTATTAATTCATCCTACAAGCCTATTTTTTTGTCCTTTAGTACATTAATATGAAATAAGGCCAAAATGTCATTTTAAAATGTATTTAGGTAACACTTGTAATACATTTGAACCCATATTTGTATGAAAGATGAGTACAAGATTACTTAAAGTGGTATACATTTTTGAAATACGAGATAGTATGTTAAATGCATTTCAGTTCATATTCATGACATCTCAAAATAACACTGATAAGGACACCTATGTTTTTAAGATTAGCTTAAGTACTCTTCATTTTTGTTTAGCTTTTCCCTCCATTGTACCGAAAGTGAATCGAACCGTGGCCCCTGAACCGAGGTACAAACCGAACCGGGACTTCTGTGTACCGTTTCACCCCTAATACAAACTGACAATTGGTCCCCACAACGTGATAATTACCAGGTACACACACACACACACACAAACCCTAATACCATACCTTTGTTCTGATAATCCAGATTTAAAAAAAATCTGATCACTTTGACACTAGCTTGTTGATATGACATAAAATTGTGGGATATTATAAAACTTCCCAGAGGAAAAGACTGGCATAGTTCCAACCAATAAGTCGTCAAGCAATGTCAAATTTATGTCATTACAGTGCATGGCTATTCTGGTCTACCAACTAAACCAAACCAGTCTTGAGATTTTGCTGGTAAAGGATCACCTCATTAGCAGCCAGGCCCTATGGGATATAAATGGCTGTTATGTAGGTAAGAGTCAGCTGACTCTTTAGTTTGACAGGGATTTTTAAAAGGTCTCCTTACATTACATGCAATTTGACAGGCATTTTAGCCCCAACACTGGAGCACTGACAGAGCTAAAATCCTTGTTACCAGTCAATTTGTCACAGGAGGGTTTTTATTTTTAGAAAGCTGTGTGCCGGTCTGAAACAGGCAGATCTCTGTTTCACTGTATAATTAGCAAATAAATAAAATATTACAGGTAAACTCAAGTGGTGCTTATTGTCTGCATGAGGAAAAAATTAATGCAAGTCTGATACCAATGGGCACATTGATGTCACTGTCTATTGATGTCACCATTTATGCTTAAATACAAAAGTCTATATTTTTCTTTTACTATGGGATTGCCCGGAGGTTTGGTGTCCAGTGGCCTCATTTATAAAGCTTGCGCCGTGTTTACGCACATTCTGGAGACAAGGGGAATTGGTGACACAGATGGTGAGGTCGTGAATTTAAATGAGATTGAAGAAAGTAAATGTCAGACGAATGATTATAACTATTGATGGCACATACACATTTAATTTCACTCCATATCAAACGTTAGATTCACTTATCATGAAGATTAAATCCAGAGGTGTTGCTAGCGCATGTACTGAGTGATATTTGTTTCATATCTTTTTCTAAAATCTTAAATCAGAAATAAGTTTTAATATTTAATCAGCGCTTTCTCAACGTCACATTGTTCACTACGGGAGCACAGGCAGGGGCGGAGCGAGGGGGTGGCTTTTGGGGCTCAAGCCCCGAATGTTTTGTCAAAAGCCCCGAATCTTTTCAGATCTGTAAAATGAATTCATCCAGGAGGCTAGGTGGCGGCACTCAGCTTTAACTCTCCGGTCCCCCACTCAACTGAAAATGAATAAGAGATGCGTGTTGAAGGCAAAATAACATTCTGAATCTCCCCAAAGTAAACGCATTTTCAAAGTGTCTTTATTATTACAGTGCCTTCGTTATTACTGTAAGTGTATATTTATAGTTATGTGATGTACTGTTAAATAGCGTCAACTGATATATTATCTGCCTGGCTAACGTCTAACTTACTGTGGTGCTCTGGTCTAGTCCATAGATATGTATAAAGGCTAGATGGCTTACCGGCGCTGAGAGCCAATGGGACCCGACGACGTCACACGGCGGCCATCTTAGGACAGGACCGCTCGTCCAGTTATAACATTAAAGTCTATTGTGCATGTAGTGCTGAAATAACTATATCTTGCTCAATTTTCAACCGATTTTCAAACGGCTTGGTGTGTCACAAACGTCAGGGATGCGACTATTTAACTGCATACTTGTGAAAAATTATACATCGAAACATCGGCATCAGCACAAATCATAGCCACGTTAAAGGCGGAGTCCACGATGTTTGAAAAACGCGTTGGAAAAGGAGACGGGCCGACTACCAAAACACACTTATAGCCAATCAAATCAAATCAAATGCCGGGTACGCAACCCCGGGGCGGGTCTATCAACAGAAGGTCCAGATTGTATTGGGGTAGGGGCGTGTTTGTTTAGGTGATTTCAAATATCAACATTGGCTTTCAAACATCATGGACTCCGCCTTTAATAAGGTTTGTAATACACCAAACCGTTTGTAAATCCGTCAAGAATTCAGCAAGTTACGAGCATTTTAGTTGGCGTATGTCACTCACCTTCCGTCCACAGCAGCAGGGAGCAGCACTATGGCAGCACTGACCTAAGATGGCCGCCAAGTGACGACACAGCTGACTCCGCCTTGAGCCATCTAGCCTTTATACATATCTATGGTCTAGTCTGCCTCATTGGTCATTGGTAACGTTGTATTTAAAGTACATTTAATAACAGTGAATTAAAACTTTGAAAAAACTTGCTCATTGTTGCATATATACTTTTTATAGATGGATATACGATTTATATTTTTAAAGACGTCAGAAGTAAGAAGGTGAGAAAGTATATAGTTAGTTAGGCATGTTTTGTCCATATGCATTTGAAATTCGCAATGATTTTACCTCAGAAATACATTGATAGACAGTTATAAAATGTGAATCCCCAATCTCTTACATTAAAATATCCTTATGTGTGATAACTGTCAGTGCAAATAGGAAGAGAGGAGGGTGGAGAGAGATCACAGACAGACAGACAGAAAGAGAGAGAAACGCTTCCATAAGCAGGTGAGAAATTGTTCTGTCAATGAAGTCAAAATTTTTTATTCTTATGTAGCTTTATAGTTACTGGATTAGCCTTCAGCAAACATGTTTCCCTATTTTTGGATAAGAGAAGTTAAAGTATCATTGTCAAAATTTGTTATGTTGCAGTTTCAAAATGACAATACCAGTGTTGGGTAAGTTACTCAAAAAAGTAATTAATTACTAGTTACTAATTACATCTTCAATCATGTAATTAAATTACTTTACAAATTACTCCAAAAAGTATTTAATTATTACTAATTACTTTCTAAATCCTATTTAGTACATGATACAAGGATAGGCTTGAAATGGCTCGAAGAAACAATATATTAAAGTACATCAATTATTCTGGTCCCACTTTAGGGTTCATTTCTCTCTATTAATTAACTATTAACTACTTTTGCATCAATATACTCCAACTACTGCTTATTAATACTAAAGTAGTTGTTTATTTTAAGTATTTGTAGAAATGGGGAGGGTTAAGGGTGTAGAATAAGGTTTTGCAGAATCAGGCATTAATATGTGCTAAAAAACAGTCAACATCTCAGTAATATTAATGCTAATAATCAACCAGTTAATAGTGAGAATTGTAAACTAAACCCATGTTAAATCCACTTTTTATTATAGTATACATAATTGTTCTACAGTCCATAGACAGTATTTAGTTACATCAGAAGTAACTGTAATTCGATTACAAGAAAAATAAGAGTAATCCCTTACATTACTTTTTCAAGTAATTAAATTACAGTAACAAATTACATAGTAACTAGTTACACCCAACTCTGGACAATACAGAGAACACTTAGATTAAAAAATAGTTTATAAAGCTGCCGTAAATGGAGAAAAAATATCAACAGGGGACCAAGCTTTGAAACCCCTAGATTTGGGCTAAGCCCCCAATGTCTACAATGTCTGGCTCCGCCCCTGAGCACAGGAGGAGAAAATTGCATCAAATAGCCATCAAATACCCTATCATTAGATAACTACAGAATACAGTGTTAATAACGATATATTAAGAGTTTGGTTCCAAAACGCAATAAATCCATTTTGACAAATTTCGGTAAAAACGTGTTTTCTATACCAAGAAAGTGACAAGATGAAAAGCACTATTTTCTGTTACAAACTTTCACATAGCATCTTTAGGTTATAAAAACATAAAAATTTCAAATCCATAACTTGATTTTCAAAGATTTATTATAAAAACGAATTCTTTTTTCCACAAAATGCAATAAATCCATGAAAAGTTTTTTTTTCCAAAATGCTATAAATCTATTCAATCAATGTATAAATGTGCATTCATCTTTGCCATAATATTAATTAAGTTGACTAGTGGTGCACTGATTAAAAAAATAAACATTAATGGCATTAATCAAAACACTTACTTGTTATATTAACGACACTATCATTGCTGCGGTTATACACTTGATGCCGTCGCTTAACATTTTTCAAAGCGATCCGCTGTAAACTGTTTTGGTCCTGCTCGATTTTCGTTGACTTTGAGTAAAATAATGTTACGTTTTTCATAAGATCTCCTGGGGCCAATGTGTTAGAATCACATAAACTTCACAGATGCTGTTGTGAGAACAAGCACCCGTCTCCCGAGTGCCTTAAGTTATTGGATGTTGATGACTTACAATCTTTCCCGTCACAGAAAACAACCACAGGTTTATTAATGCCAATAAAGTATTATTTTGCTTTTGTTTGTTTGTTGATAACAAAGTACAAAGTAGATGAGGAAAACTAGGACTCTGTGTACTCAACGCGCCACCATTGTTTGTTTACATTGCATGAATGGTGCGCTGTAATATATGGAGCGGATTTATTGCATTTTGTAGAAAAGGAGGAGTGGCGTATATCACGTTTTGGGAAAAAATGGAGAAAAGATGACAGAATAACACTGCGGATATTGGATTTAAAAAATAAAAAATTAAATTAAGAATTTACTTTTAAATACTGACCTGATATAATACTGATTTTGGCAGTAACTCATTTTTTTTTTCAAAAATGGTGTTTATCGCGTTTTGGAACCAAACTCTTCATATTTACCTTAATAACTATGCCTTTTTTATCATCAAATCTCAACGTGTGGAAATACAGCCATTAAACTCTCAAACAAATGCTAGGCTACTCTCTATGTCCTCATTGTAATCGTGCTAACTATAGTGTTCATAACAAAACCGGCACACAAAAAAAATTATTTACTTACACATGTGCAAGTTATTAAAGGGACAGTTTGGCCGAAATGATATTAAACCCATGATTTACTCACCCTGAAGCCATCCGAGATGCACATGTCCATTATTTTTCAGACAAACACATTTTCAGTTATTTCAGAAAATGTCTTATATCTTCCAGCTGCTAAACAGTAAAGTTACGGGGTCCGCGTCCTTCAAGTCCAAAAAATTTGCATATATCCTTCCCCCAAAAAATCCAATCGGCTCCAGGATGATAAACAAAGGTCTTCTGAGGGAAATCCGTGCGGTGCTGTGGTAGAAATATCCATATATAAAACTTTATAAACGAAAATAACTACCTTCCGGTAGCGCCGCCATCTTAGACTTCTTTGTATTCAGGAGAGATTATCAGCGTAGTGTACACACTTTTCTTAGTGACGTATGACAAATTCGAAGAGCGGGGGCACAGAGCAGCAGCAAAGTAACCTCCGTACGCTGCGTAAGCTCTCATCTTGAATGCGGACGCGACTAAGATGGCGGCATTACCGGAAGCTAGTTATTTTAGTTTATAAAGTTTTAAATATGGATATTTCTACAACAAAACGGCGCAATTACCCTCAGAAGGGGGGTCGTTTGGATTTATTTTGTGAAGGGTGGATGCACATTTTTTGGACTTGAGGGACGTGGACCCCGTAACTTTACATTTGATTAACTGAAAGATATAAAACATTTTCTAAAATAACTGAAAATGTGTTCGTCTGAAAAATTATGGACATATGCATCTCGGACGGCTTTGGGGTGAGTCATCATTTTTGGACGGGCTATCCCTTTAAGAAAGAAAAAACAAGGATCGCTAAAGAAATAAGTCTGTTAGTAAAATGAGATGACTATTTATGTTTTTAAATTAAAATGATTCGTTTTTATATTTCTGCTCTTTGTAGAGCACGAGCTCGTGCTGCTGGAGAAGATGTGAGCCCTAAAGAAGCATAAAAAAACATTTATTTTATTTAAGTGATACCACTAATTTATGCTGTGATTTTAGCAATGTGTTAATGATGAGTCAAACTGTTGTAAACATAAATTCTGCAGCGAGCCCCATGTGTTATAATGCGTGATTGCACTGCTGGAGGATAACACCAATGGCTTGCATTTATTGGCGGAGAACGAACAAATAATTGGATGCCAGTCTTTTTATAATGCAGATCAGCATTCAGGAGTTGATTTGCATTGACTATTTATGGTTTAAAATGGGTGTGTACAGGGCGGGATATGAGGCTGATACACGTACGCACACTTGCAAGTGATCTGTGATTAACAAATCGGAAAAAAATTTGGCGGACGCCATTTTTGGCTTTTGGGCCCCCGTAAACTTTTAGAAGGGATCCTACGCACAGTTTTTTAAATGAGACCCCAGATCTTTTCTCTGAAAATAAACAATAACAACTGTTGGACAGGTTATGTGTACCGTAGGAATTTCTAATAGTGTTATTGACACTACATAGCTGCAAAGTGGCAAATGCATGGCATGATGAAGGCAAACATGATTACTCATTTTAAGAAAATGTTATGCTGAACAACATATCTACAAGTTCACAAGTTCATCATAATTCAAGTAAAATCAAGACCCTTTTTCTATCAAGACCCTTTTTTTTACTGTGCATACTAAATATCCTTATTGCTAAACATTTACACCTAAAGATATGAGCAATACAAGCCATGATTCAGGCCATAGTCATATTAGTATCAGTTTAAAGCTTCATTATAAATTATATGAGAGATACAAATAAAAAAGCAAAATATTAGACGCTGCCACATCAAGGGTCTGCATCGACCCATTCACAAGCGCACACAATGCTTATGAGTCAATTTTTGTTGTTTCTGATGATTACTGTAATGGGAGTTTGAAAGATCAGCAGTCTTTCATAAGAAACAAAAGAATAAAGGCTGATTGTGGGATTATGAGGGAAGTTGGATTGTTGTGTGTGCTCGTTCAGCCTGGTGTTCTCTGTGTCTAAATATCAAATCTGCTTTCTAATCATAATGATTTGTGCTGGGCAGCTGAAACATGCTATTAATAAAACAAAAGTACAACCATTTTACAAAAAGTTCATGGACTATTATGGTTTTAATATCATATAAGAATTTTGTTTTTATAGAGAGTTGTGGCTTTAAACAAATTGGCTGGACAAGTTGGATTTAAGACATGAATGTTTTGTGATGCATGTGAAACCAAAGTTTATGTAAAATATTTGTATGAATATATTTAAATATTCATGCAGAGCAGTGGTGGGGAATTCTGGTTCTGAAGGGGCCAATGATTATCCGCCCCAATGTAAAGTGTTGTCTTTTTAATATTGCTGTTTCCTGAATGTATTTAACTGCTTTATTTTTATTTATTTTTTTGCCCCTTACTCTTGGTAAAATTAGTGTAACAAGTAACATTCTGAAATTGTATTGTTTGAATATATACTCTATTTAATTATTCACAAAATAAATATAGTATATTTCAAAGAACACCAATATGTACGAGAGTTTTTATGACATCACACAGCACATTTAATGTCACCACAATCGGGTTAAACACACAGGAAGGGACCGCATGTGAAAGTTATACAACTTTTATAAAATCTCTCTCTGCCTCTCTTTGTCTATCTATCTATCCATCCATCCCCTAAAAAGCACTAGCAATCTCCACCTCCCCCTGTGTTGAGCTTTCTGCAATTAGCACTCTCAGTGAATATTGAAAGACATAAGAAGGATGGGCATCTTTAGCAAGAGAGCATCACTTCAAAGAAAGAACCGCTGGAGACAGACCACCTACAATATTTATTTCAGAACTTTGAGGTGTGACACTTCTATTTTCAGATAAGAATCGGACAACCCCACGGCATTATATAGATATATTTATCTGTAAGTGTCTGTTTTTACAGTGTGTGTGGTGAGAACCTTTGCAGGAAAAACAATAACGGAGAAAAAAATGTAATTGCAACGTCATATTTAAAACTGAATAAAATTATAAAATGTGATATACATTTGTATTTCATTTCTTATAACATTTTTTATATATATATATATATATATATATATATATATATATATATATATATATACATATTATGTATACATAAATAAATATATATATAGACTTATGTATTTATTTATGTGAGTGAAAAGCAATTATTTTTCATTTATTATTATACGAATAACTAAAACACAAATTCAAAACAATTCAGAAAGACGACCAAAGCCATCCTGACCACAGACTGAATATTCTCCGAATGTCTTAGGATGTGGTTGGCCAAGTTCACTGTTATCAACAGTGTGTGCACAGACATGCATTTGTGTTTCTAATATGTTTAAATATAAAACAGGGCAACTAGAAGGAGTGGGGTGGAAATTTAATCAGGCAATTGCTGCCAATTAAACGTTTCACAAATGCCAGGTTTGTAATACAGCATATTTGTACCTGCATATGTTACGTGTAATGAGCTCTGAGTTTTATTACTGTGGCGCCTCGTCCGTTCTGTGACTTTCCGTGTTTGAGGGTGAGAACAACAGGGGAAAGAGAGAGAGAGCTCGATCTGAAGCCTTAACCACATCCTCTAACACATCTGTCAGTAGCAACTGTGCTACCGAACCAAACACACACTCTCTCTCCCTCTCTGTCTCTCTCTCACACACACACACACACACGCATACACACACGTCTCATCACACACACTAGAACTGTGAGTTCCGGGAAATCACATTAACATAAGTGTGACTGTCAACAAGCAGCAGCTAATCACTCACCATCTCGGTAGACTCAGGGCTGGAGAGAGACAGCACGCCTGATGAACTTTTATCATTGCATGGGATCAATGCATGCATGGCAAGGATTACATAAAAATGTAATATCATGTAAAGCAATGACTGGTGGAAGAAAAAAAGTGATTGTGAATGAATAATGACATTCATTTTAATCTGTCCCTCACCAAAAGCTTTTGAATTGCATAAAGTGCCTACATAATAAGTGTTTTGTATAAATAATAAGCAGTGTGAATCTAACATCCATTATAATTTTTTGTTAAAAAAAACAATTTATGAATTCTTTAAAAAATAGTTTTGTGTTAGATGGCACGTCACACAGGCTTGGAGCTGACTTTGGATCTGCTAGGCAAAGGTCATGATGGGACTGAGAGAACAGTTTAAGAGATGATGTGCCATCTGAAAGGGCCATGGACACACTACAGTTCAAGGTGACATTTAAACATTTCAGATCTATGATTTTTAAACGGATGAATGATTTTTAGATGGCATGAAGTGTTTGATTGCCTGTGCTAAATATGATGTTAAAGGTAGGGTATCACATTTTGAAAAATGCTAACGGTAGCCGACTAGCAATGAAATCCCGATCCCACCCTCCATTCAAATCGCCATCCAAAGTCACGCCTCTTTCAAAACACATGAACACGCACAGATCAGACATCTCATGTCTCATTCACCAGTAAGAAAACTTTGCAGTACAAAGTGAATAACACTTCCAAAATAACCAACATAAACAACTGGTTTACATCAGCACACTTTCTGTTGTCTTTCGTTTTGTGGCTCCTGTACAGGTTGTCAATTCAGCAGAAAAGTTTGCCATTTTCCCTCTGTTTACTGACAGGAGGTGAGCGCACGTGAACGCGCCGATGACGTATGGTGTCTGCGTGAACAAGCTGCGCGTTGGCATTCAAATTACGCTTACGAATGAGGGACAAAAAAGGCAACATCTGTTCGGACCGAGATGTATGATCGGTTAGACATTTTTTGGTCCTACGCCTTTCACAGATGACATACATTTCTACAAATACATTTAAACAACTAAACATAGTGATTGCTATTAGGATGTGAGGAAACTTTTAACCAGCATAACAAAAAATGTTTCAGGATCAAATGTGATACCCTGCCTTTAAGATGCTAGATTGTTCTGGGTGGTTACTAATGCTATACAGTTGTTTAAAGTATCTTAAAGAGAAAGTGAAGTGAAATTGATGGAACAGCCAACTATTGTATTGTAAGAGGGGAAAGATTAAATGAACATAATCCAGTCTTCAGAAGGGTTCGTATAATGCAGGCACACACAATGGTAAACATTACTGTGTGCTAAGTTTATTTCAGAGCGTCCTTTCCATGTCGACACCAGACCAACTACCCCACTCTGCTCTCCGCGCAATGCGCCACCGCACCAATACAATATGTATCCCCTAGACACCCAATAAACATTCAGAACAGTTGTCCCACTCATGCCTGTTTAAAAATAAAAATCTCACATTATACAGTAGTAATCCATACTTTGAATGTGACCTCTGCATTTAAACCCATCCAGTGATTAGTAAACCATGAACACATAGAGCAGTGGGCAGCTTTCACTAGTGCTTGGGTAACCCAAAAAAACCCTACCCAACACTGACACTTAAACCAGAGTTCAGAAAAAATTACCCAGCCTTTTTTTGTAATGTGTATATTGGCGTAAACATTGATGTCCTTACACTAAATTAACAGATCAAACAGTCTAATTCTCATTGATGTCACAGCACACTTTTTGACAGTGTTGCAAGCAAAGCGTGACATAAAAAGAAAAGCGGCCAACGGTCATGGGGGCCCTTTTGCTGTCCTAAGGGGAAAACAGCTCTTCAAAGACATCAAAACGCCTCTACAAGGTAAAGAAAATGATGATGTCATAAAGGCCTCTTTAAACATTTAACTGAAGGACTTTCACAGACAAGCTGTCCTCTTATGCCCACATACTCCCAATTATTACAACCCACTCATATAAGAGCATCTAGAGAACAGCATTTCTTCCAGTTGGACCATTGTTTCAGACAAGACCATGTGTCCAAATCCCAGTAATAGGCAGACACCGTTGTCCTGTTACTGTCTCCGGTACTGTTACTGTTTGGTGCTGACTGCAAGCTGGTGGGACTGTCAGCCAAAGCAGGCTAGGCATCATTGACTTTAAACTGCCACATTAAACTGTAGAAATCAGGCAAGACACACACCCATACACTTATGTTTTAAAGCGAGCAGCACAGCTGAATTATAGAGGTTGTGCATTCAATTAGAAAGATAGATGAAAATAAGGAGAGGCTAGTGTACTTTCTAGATGACCGCACAATCAGAACACGGATCTTCAGACATTGTTTAGCATTTTTGTTCCGGTCTGATTCAGCAGAAAAATGGTCTATAGTGTATGGCACGAAGTGCCCACCTAGACCTAAAGAGAAATGCAAAGCAACTAGATGCAGTTTGTTGAATTTTTACATGCCAGTTGGAAAAATACAGTTTTAATCAATAAATGTGCCTAAATAATTACAAACCAGTGTGGGCCTGGGGTGTTTTTATTTGCGCTCTCGCTTTAATTGAGTGCAAGCAGCGCTGCAAAAATACACCTGGAGCCAAAACAATTGCAGCAGTGCTGCTTTAGCGCCGTTCATGCTATGCAAATACGTGCTAAAAACTTGTTAACATTGGCACCAAAAAAAGCGCGCTGCTTACGCGTGGGGTGTGAAACTGTCTTTACGGGTGGCACAGTGCCAGAACTGTTACAACAAAAATGTCCCCAGTTTAAGCCTTTTTAAAGGTACAATTTGTAAGATATTTGCAGAAAAAAATCCCAAAACCACTAGGCCAGTGTTATATATTTTGCCCAGCAATAACTCGAATGTTTTCAACTACTTGTAAATGAGATTTAGTTAACATTGCAGAACATAACTTTCACAGTCATCGCAGTCCATAGACAGAATTACTTTTATACTGTACAACCTGTGCATTATATATGTCCTTCCTACCCCTTACCCAAGCTCTAAACCTAACGCTCACTTTTAACATTTGTACACATTTGCATAAACATCATTTAGTTTTTTTGAATAATAGTAGGTGGTTAAGACGTTTACTATCATTGTGGGCACCCAACAATGTATAAAAACCTGTACACACGCATACACATCCAGAAGTCCCTGAGGGCAAAGAGGGCACAGCTGGACAACTCAGATGAGGCTTTTTATGACAAATATTGATCCTCTTGCCAGGGTGCGGTGCAAAAACCATTCACAGACAGACAACAAAAATAACTGTAACCATATCACAACTTCCTGCCATAGGGAATGAATCTCCACATGTGCTATTTCTGTCCACGGCGGCGGGCTGAACGCTAGAGACTCAAGCACAGGTCCTTTCTCTGGAGGTTTGTAAGTGTGTGTGTGGGAAAGCGTCGACACGTGGCAGATTACTGTAATAAGAGTGTGTAAGGGGCTAGGGGTATAAGGCCAAATTCTAGTACAAGTGAAATGAACTGCAAATAAGAGTGTGCGTCACAAAACAGCAGGGCTGATGAATTACAAACTGGAGCGTTGCATTTTAAAGGAACAGTAAAGAGGAAAATGAAGGGTGAAAGGTCTGCTAAAAGGTCTACTGCACATCTGTTACTGTATTATAGATCTTCCCAATAGCAGATAATAACTCAAACAAGCACAAGAAAAACTGTCTATACCTCACGTTTATGGTAAAAAATATAATCTTACAGGTAACTCAGCATACTTCTTTGAACTTAAAAAGCTTTCACACTGATTATTTACAAGTACCCTCTACCCCGCCATATGTTACAGATTTCATTTAATTACGATAATACTGGAGTCTTTGCCCAACAAACTCCATTTAAGTAATAACATTTTCTCTCTTTATAATGTTCAGAGGATTTTTTAAGCCCAGACCCATTTAATTAAGTCAAGCATCAGTTAAGCAGCAGTCTGAAATGTTAAGTGAATCAAGTGTTCTGCACCCCATAATACAGAAATGTTATCATCAGTGTACAAGGATAGTATGTATAGTGTACAGTGTGCCATTTTAAAAGATTAAACATTTTACCTCGACAAGGCATCTTCAAAGTAATTTCTTTTGATTCTTCAAAACACTTGATAAGCTTTTTAAGAACCATTTATGCAATTATGTTTTTGCAAAAAGAAAAAGAGTTTGCCTTCATTTTAACGGGTTTCTGTATAATATTCGCTGCGTCTTATTTTGTAATGTTTTTTATAAAGTAAAATTTGACTGTTATTTCTTGAGGTGTAAAATGCAGTCATTTCTATTTTACTCTGCAATTACACTGTTGATGTGTTTATGTTACTGTGACGTCATGATGATGGTATTACGAGCTGGATTAATCACTTTTGTGAGGTACCCATACAAGTGTTTCAGTTTTGCTTTGAACAAATGCATTATGGAATAGCAAGTTGTAAGTTTTGGCCTCAAGCTTCAAGGAAAGAACGTTTTTACAGAAAATGTGGTAAACCTCAATAACATCACCATCACCATCATCATCTTCATTATTGACCCCAGCAAACATGTTTTAGCAAAGGCATCTCCAAGTCTAATAAAGAAGGATTTTAATGCAGAGCAGCTGTGCATGACTAGATTCAGAAAAAGTGCCACAAAACTTTTTTAAAAACTCTCTTCTTTTAGCTCTCCTCTTTTCTTTAAGATGAAACAAACCGAGTGGAGGATGCCACTTGGGTTTTAGTGCTGAAAGCTGACACTTCAACCAGTGACAACTCAAGGTTTTAAAAGAGAATTTGCAGTTTCTTCTGCAAATTTATTCGACTTTCCCACAAAATCCTACTGTATCTCCATTTTCGCGTGTAAAGAATTGCACTGAAAAGAATTCAATCTTCCACTGCCTTATATGCAAGAATATTTTTTATCAATAATTCTGCATTGGTTTTCCTACAAGATATTTTTCATAGCTTTAGTGCACGATCAGCACTGATATAGCTCAGATTGTGCTTAATAGTGTAATACAGTCAGGGGCGTAGATTACGCGGGAGACATGTCCCGCCCACTTTTATTAAAAAAGTAAATTCAACCCCCGCACACTTTTATTGGAGAGTTGTGTTCACGACATGTTGAGGTTTTAATGGAGAAAATGTACATAAATGCAAAATGATTTAACATTCAAAGAGACAAGATAGTCTATACATGACGTTCACATTTCCATGACAATCAGTCACTCACTTGTTACGTCATCATCACACACCCTCGCTCGCATCCACAACCCCGCGCTGTATCCAACATATGAAGAGTTTCGTTGCAAAACGAGATAAATCCATTTTTTTACATTTTTGTCAAAACATGTTTATTATTATGTTATCATGTTATTATTTTCTTTTATGGTGCTACTTAGCTGTATTTTTTAAGTTATGAAGGTTTAAAAAAAACTGCAGTTGCATTGAAATTAATTGGAATGCACAAACAAAAAACGTGATTTCTGAACAATTAAAAAAACGGTGGTTATCTCGTTTTGCAACGAAACTCTTCATATATAGAGGTTGCAATGAGTTCAAAGTGGCAAAAAAGTCTTTACGCAAGTTGGCATGTGGTATCCGAATTGTGTTTCACAATATAGAGTAACTCTGCCTGTTGCTCTTGTTGAATAATTAGCAAGTTTTGATGGAAATTATAAGGAAAAAATTAACAAACGTTTACTTATTTTCTGTGTTTTTTTCTTAACTCTTTCATATAATCTTTTGTTTTAACACATATGTTATCAAAACCCTTCAAATAAAAATAATGTTAAACTAAGAATTTACAGTGTATACAGCATGTTTAACTCTGTCAATTGTACATAATATAATTCAATCAAGTGTGCTGATAGGAACAATTAAAATTTATGAGGCGCTCTTTCAATATTCATCTTTCAAAAAAGAATAAAAATAAAAAAATACACAAGGGTTAACTGAAAAAAAAAGGTATAACAGTAGACCTTTCCCCCTCCCCCATTTCAGTGTAATCTGAGGTTTGTTATTCCCAGATAAAATATTTAAAAACAGTGTTTCAAGTTCAAGAATTTACTCATAGCCGTTTCTCCATCCCTTATGAAATTTAACCATGATTTTACAACAGTTAAAAAAAAACATGGTTACTGTAGTAAACCCAGGTAGCCACAAAATGACCATGGTTTTTGACAACCATGGTTTTCACAAACCATAGTTAAGCCATGGTTAGTGTAGTAAAACCATGGTTTTGCTAATAGTAATCAATACACCAAAAAACCATGGTTACTACACTTTTACCACAATAAAACCATGGTTAATTTTCGTAAGGGATAATAAGCAAAAGAGGCAGGTCTCTGAGGCCAGGGTCACCCCAAATTTAATGTAGTACATCTACATAATGATTTTATACATGGAAGAGTGTGTATAGTATAAAGTATATGCTTATAATATAATATAGATACTATTTTAACAACAAAACTCACTGACATGTTTTTATCTATGAAGTGATATTTTTACTGTATGATTAGGTGTGATTCACTGTGTTGGAGTGCACAATAGAAAATAGAGATTTTTAAATCTAGCCTTACATGATGTTTACAGCTATGCTAGTAATGCATGCAGTATAAACGGTTCCAGCAGCAACGACATAAACAAACTAACGGCTAAATGCATCTTCCAGTAGACTTCCTCATAGAATCAAAAACAAAAGAAACCTTATTAATACAGTAGTTTATTTCTGATGAAAAGAAAAATAATGACGAAGTAAATTGCCTTTGTATATCATAGCTCAGTGGTTCCCAAACGTTTTCAGCGTACGGCCCCCCTTGTGTATGGTGCACTCCTTCGCGGCCCCCCAAAGAAAATTAGTGACAAAAAACTGTTCTAAAACTCAACATTTTAATAAAAAAACATTAAATTATAAAAAAGTAGTGCTTTTGGTTAGTAGCCTTAATTTTTTAAAACCACTGTCATAGCTAATGCCTATCAGCTACTACACTGCGCTAATGTTACTGTGCAGCATGAATATATACAATGTTATCTACAGGTCCTTTAATTCCTGCCTGGTTGCCAAACATCCCCACACAGTTGTGATCCATGCTTGTCACCTCCCCTCATCTTTAATAAACCAAAACATTTTATTTTTGCCAAGGTATTTGTTTCAGAGATCAGTTAAGTCACTAGCCAGGCCAATAAATAAATACAGACAGGAAGTTCACTTCGGTTCAGGTGTGTAACCGCGACAGCGTGTGTGTATCCGATGAAAACCGTCTATAGCAATATTTATCAGGTAATGTTTAATAATCATGTGAAATGTGAAATAACCCCCGAAAGTAGCCTTGGCCACCGGATTTATAAACTCTAGTTCTGCCACTGCCTAGTAATCTTTGTTTTAATTGTAATAATTGTATTCACCACACAAAAAAAATCCAAATGTATTTATTAAATGATTTACATCTGAAATATAGGAGAAATTGATGATCCTGTATATTTTATGTGACTGAAAATCAGGTCAAAAACCTAAGAAACTAAATATTTGTTATCCCTTCAAAATGTTTCCCTGCTGAACTTACATTAGCGTATTTGATGTAAAATGTAAAGCTTTTTTGCAGTGAATATTGGCTTGTTTCCTTTATTTCTGAAATAGAGAGAAAGAAAGAACAGGGGAAAGGTTCACTATAACCATATACGCAAAAAAGAGACAAACGAAAAGAGACAAAGGAGCAGAGAAAGCTTTGAAGTGTTTGTTAACTTTTCTTGTTTTTGAATGTCTAAAAAATCCCTTCAGCCCCCTCATACCTGACATACCTTTAACATCAGAGAAACACATTTCAAATAACATGCATACGTTTCAAAGCAAAAGTTAAAAAATGCACAGAAAATGTTTAGTGAAGGGCTCTTTATTGACCGCTGTAATTTCTGGCCTCTTGTGTCTTGAAGTGTGTATTTATTCTGAGGGCATTATTAAAGCCGAGTACGCTCTTAAAAATTGCATCCTGTTATAAAACCAACAGCAGCCCCACAAAACGCTCATTTACTGCTGAAGATACTGAGTAACACTGAACACATTTACTGAAAGACCAACGAGTGACTTCGTTTTAAATGAGGTTTACCTTTTCTGTTTAGCTTTAGGCAAGAAACCTAACCCTACTGTTGCTGATTTATTTAGACCCTGAATGTACATATAGATTAAATTAAGACATTTTAAAATATATAAAGAGCTCAGATGCAAAACCCTCTAAGTGCGTCTGACATTTTTTCTTGTAAATGAGCAGGTTTTTATCAGACTTTTAAAGGTATAGTTCACCCAAAAATGAACATTTCTGTCATAATTTTCTCATCCTCATGTTGTTCTAAACCTGTACAGTATAAAATATATCTTCTTCATATTTTATTACAATACTTTGATAATATTTGTTTTCCTACTATGGAAGCCAATGGTTACAATCAGCTGTACCGGAAGTAAAGTTCGGATCCAGACGTGTATCCCGTCAGCGCACATGTTTTCGATGAAACCATCTATAGACAAAGATAAATTCCCACATATCTGCAATGCCTTTGATTATTTTATCAACTTCTCTGATGGCATACACACACACACCCACGCACGTGCATACACACACAAATGCATGCATGCACACACACATTAAGTGTTTTAATGCAGTGACTTGCACTGGTCTTGGTCTTGACTTGGTCTCGGCCTGTCTTGGTCTTGGTCTTGACTTGGTCTTGACCCTTTAAATTCTTGGTCTTGTCTCGGCCTGTCTTGGACTTGACTTGGTCTCGGTTTAGGTGGTCTTGACTACAACACTACCCTCTGCAACAGGAAAGCACCATATATGATGGATAGTGTAAGGTACAACAAATCGTATTTGCTGAAATCTTTCTTTACACTTGCTGACATACACCTGATTGTAAATACAGCACACAAACCTCCAAATCCCTGTCACACGTGTGTGCTGGTATTAATCTACTACAGTGCTTTCACGGGTGTGTGGGCATTTGCTGTTAAAGTGTCAGGTGGACTCTCTACAGTCTGTGTGTAAGTGTAACCTTACTCGGTGTCTGCAGAAGTGCAATTAATATCTGCACTCCCAATTTAGGTTGATGCTCCCACATGCACACACACAAACTACGAAGCATACAATAAAACTAAAATGAAAGATTATTAAAATAAAGAGAATAAGTGAGATGATCAAAAAAGAGAATTGAATTAACTATACCGGAGATTTATATATTCATTCATTCATTTAAGCCAGAAGAAATGCAGGTATGCAAAGTCTGTACATATTTATAGCTAGCATGCATTCACACATTATTGTAACAAACCTAAGTACCCCATCATCAGTAAACATTTTTACTTTGCAGAAAATACAGCATCATATATAGTCATCCTGCTTTGAGTGTGTGTGGAGTTAATATACATTTTCTTAACAAAAAGAGGAAACCTACAGTACAGCACGCTGGTTCAGGTGTTTCTCTGGGCTAATGGTTGTCTTTGAAAATGACATTTGATGGTGGTAGATAGATAAAAGGTTCATAAATCCGTTGAAATAAAGTTCTGTGTAACATCAAGGAACAATGGTATCAAAGCACACATTTTGGAGAAGTTAGGAAACTGTCTTGAAGAGTGACACACATTTGTGGGAGTTTCCACCCAGCACGTTGTAGGACAAGTACTATTGGATTTTCTCATCCACCCACTTTAACCGCTTCACACCCGTGTCCGACTTAGTGATCAGCCCTAACGTGCTCACACACACATACGTATGAAAACGTCTCTCTGTGAAATAGCTAAAACCCTTACTTGCTTATTCATGGCATGACCTTCGAAAACACATACTTCTATATTCGGTTATGCCTGTTCTGGGTCAAGAACATTCATAACGATAAAACAATGATTCATACCAATAGTATAAATGTCAAGCTACACCATCTTAATTAAATGGCTTCTCTGAACTTCTCTGAAAGAAATGGAAGAATTTTAAAACCACAGTGCTTTAACCAGCATAGAGAGCCTTTCAGTTTCTCTTTGTGTTTTATGGAAAGTTGGTTAAAAGTTTGCATTCCACAACAGATGTCTGTTTCTTGGGAAGTAAAGGATCATTTGTTGTGGTTTTGCTTTACGAAGTTTGTTGCAATTGCATCATAATCCAGAGTGAGCTTGGACACAAACATGTAATGAATTTCAATTGGCTGACAACAGACAATGAAATCAAAGGCAATGTGACCATTCAGAAGAGTTCTGATGGTTTCCTCTGTAATGGCACCCGTGAAATCAACATGCCACATATGCGCAGGACTGTCAAGTACAGGGGCTTTAAGGCTCTAACTCGATATGTGTGTCAAAACGTTGCCATCGTTTTCCCAAATAAAATGCACAAAAAATGAAGAATGAAGCGCCGGTCCTTTCAACCCCTGCAGCTGAATGCAGTCGTGACGGCCACGGCTCTAAATCATCTCTGCCTTAAGAGCTGCAAACACACAAAGCCTTCCAGGCTTCGCACTTCAATATCCACAAACTGCAAAAGTTAAAGCCTCTGCTTTCAGCTGTCAAACTCAAATGCCGTTAATGCTCTAATACGTGAGTTGTGTGACGTGCCATTTATTTTCTAATACGTAATAAAATGTTAGTGCTCACTAATAGCAGAGCTTGTGCCTGTCAACAGTTCGTTCTGGCTGAGAAACCAAACAAATGTGTCTGCGTTGACTCACTGGGATCGAATCATACAGCTTGTTCTAAAATAACTAGAGGTAATCTAAAATGACAAGTGAGATTTTGTTTATATTGTCTATAGTGTATAACACACATTCTTCATTATAAGACCGTTTTCTACTCTCCTGCAACTGGGACAGGCTGTTGAAACCATTTTAAATTGGGGAAAAGCATGCAGGATGTACATTTCTTTTAAAACTTTTCAGGTTTTTTTCAGTCATCTTTTATTACAACCATCATCAGGTCACATTCTCTTAATACAACAATATTGTATACATCTGTGTTGTATCACAGAGACTTTGACTACAACATGGTTCAAATCAGAAAAAAAGTGGTCAAACAATGGAAACAGGCTGTCAATGGGGCAGTACCTTTAGAAAAGGTCTTAAAGAGTACTCTTATGGCGCTTTCCATTGCATCATTTGGTTTGGGTCAGGTCAGGTTAGCTCACCTCACTTTGGCGTGGTTAGCTTTTCCATCAAGTTTAGTAACACTTCGGAGTGGGAGGGATTATAGGCGTGTCGTTATATTTGCGCTGCCGACTGCTGTGACATTATACAAGTGAGAGCGTCGTTGTACATTCACATACATTTATTTATTTCTCAGTCCGCCACAAAATTAAAATTGGCCACCACAAATAGATGTTTGCAAGTCGCGTTTATCACTCCATCTGTCTCACATGACCGTTTCTGTTCAAACACCCGTGGAGTCAGTCGACGCGCTCCACTGAGCCTCATTTAAGTTGCATTTAAGCATATACGCGCTCATCGCGAATGTTCAGCCACAAACTGCAAGTTATGGTGTCTCTGATTGACAACCTGTGCATGTTTTTTAATCGCTAAAAGAGAGTTTGGGAACTTATAGAAGAGCACAGATGGCAATATGTTTGCTCGAGACAGCGGAAGCTAGCACTAAAGGTAAAGCTAATCTTTACATTATAGCGATGATGCTGGTAGTGAAGATTCTCTCAGACCAATCAGTGATCTACAGTGTTTTTGTGTCACGTTTGGTATCTGCTCGGGTCGCTTGGAACCCCAACCGAGGTGGTATGAAAAAAGTATCGGGTACTACGTACTGCACCTAAGAGAAAAGCTCCCAAAATAAAGCTGACCCGACCCAAACTAAACCAAACCGTGGGGTACTATGCAATGAAAAAGCGCCATTATATTTAACCTGAAGTACTATTATAAACTGTTTAGGTGCAAAAAGATACTTTTTTAAGGGTACTACCCCAGTGACAGGTAGGGATCGTATTTTGAACTTTATTTCTGACTATAATGTGGTTATAGTTTATTATGGCATTAACTGCTCACTTCGACAGGAGGAAACAGGCTGACCAATATGTAAAGAGTATATAACAATTTCTGCGGGAACTTAATATTTTAGTTTTTGCCATTTTGGATACTGTGGCTGGCCCAGCAACAAACCTCTAAGGTTAAAACTTTAGTGATTAACACAAGATGTAGTTCCTCCTTTCAGATATCAATCGTGGTGTAAAATGAATGATTCATTTTCAATGACTCTTTGCTTTTCTAACCTTCCCTTTTACATTTCAAGAAAAGGCTATTTCCTGTTAAATGTCATTACAGTGTTTTTGCCCAAGTATGCCAGCAAAGTGGATCCATTAATTGTGGTTGGTTTTGGAGAGATAATTTCCCTCTGTTAAGCAGGCTGTAAAAACACATCGCTGTGAGCGTAATTACAGGCAGAGACGCGGGCGAATTTATCTGCTGCTCAAATATATTATAAGGCGGAGTGTCATGTGAAAATTCATTTTCCTTTTGAAGAGCCGTTAAGCACGTGCCATGCGGGAGCTCACCCAAAGCAGTGAGTGATTTAAAGTCCCACTAGATACGGGCGACACGTTCACACCAAATTGAAGTGCGTGAAGTGAGTAATTAGGATGAATATTTCAAACAACAAATTAAAAACTGAGGATAAAAGCAGAAGACGAGGAACAAGGACTGACATGGAGTTTAAATTTGAAGGAAATCTGGTGTTCATGGTGTTAATGGGCTTTCCGATTCAAAAAATGCACTGGCTGCAAATATTCTAGTAAATCAGAAAACAACTAAACTGTTGAGAAGGCGAGACGGCCTATCCTACATTTAAACATTTTCATTTACCTTAAAAGCACTGGCACAAGTTTTCATGGAAGTTCATGACCTGCATGTATCTCTGCTTAGTGGCACTTTGCTTTTAGACACAAATATGACCAATAACAGCAGAGCCGCAGGAAAATCACATTCTGGCATGATTGACAGTTGGCACCGACAAGACGAACACACAAACATGATTTATAAGTTAAACTTTTTGCAGGCCATGTAAGTCTTTTCACAAAATGACTTGCATTTGAATATGCTACTGTATGAACATTTTTAAGAGATGTTCTAGTGAAATCCAGCTACAAAACCAGACAAGACGGGCTGACAGATTCCAAGCAGGAATAGACAGCTTCAGGAGAAGCCTTCTGCAAATGTAATCGTAAATTGTCTAGTGGGAAAACGTAAACATAGGAGACATTAATGCCATTACCTATCATCTAATACATGTTTTAAAAGAACATACACAGATATCTGTTACTGACCTACGGTAGTATGTACTGTATATGTAACAGAGCATGCGAGCGGAGCTGAGTGGTGAGAATTTCCGCTACCCGCTTCACCGCTCAAAGTTGCACCACACCGCTTCGCTCAGTTCCGCTCCCCGCTCACCTACAATTTCATCATACTCCAGTGAAATCGTCTATATACGCTCGCTCAAATTTTAAATTCCTCTGTATGCCTAACTGTGGGTTCACACCAGACGCGAGCTCAACAATTTGTGTGAGTAGATTACATACAAAGTCAAGGCAAAAACGCGATCAGGCGCGTCCTCACGTGGGGCGATGCGAATGACATGATATGGGCGGCGTGTTTGCCGAGAAAACATGCGCTATTTGCCCCAAAAGCGTCTTTGCCCAAATTGAAAATATTCAACTCAAGCAAAAATTTTGCATGACACAAAGTTAAATCGCTAGGGATGGGACGATTACTGGTTACAGGATTAACCACAATAAAATGTCCTGATGGTTAGTATTATTGTTTGAAATTTAAATATCATTACAACCATGTTTGATTATCGTGATTTTGAAAACTCGCGGTAAATCCTCTCCAGCCAGAATCAGTTTGATGCAGGCACGCACATGCAATATAGTTTTTTGCACAAGAAGGCATTTAAGGGAAAATGTATTGTATTCATTTACGGTAAACGTATTAGACAGATTTATATTTTTTAACAACAAAAATAATTTCAGAGACATAAAATAATAATTTGTTATTTTCAAATATAAAACTTAAAAAAAATGTGTGTGTATCAGTTCTTTTTTTAACATTTCCATCTCATTTTAACAAAACCATGGTAATTTTGATGACCGTGATAAGTTAACATTGGTCACTATAATCATGATATGAAATTTTCATACCGTCCCATCCGTAAATACTGCGAGTAATCTAGAGCGAGTAACGCGATGCCCGGTGTTTGGTGGGAATGTAGCATAACACCTGCCGTTTTCAACCGAAGTCTTACGTCTGGGAAACATTGTCATATTTTTAAACATGCAAAATGTTGATATTAATCATTAAATTACTGTAAATGTAGACTTGTTGCTGATAGTATATTTAATATCTATGTATAGACCACCGATCTATATAAAACAGTGCTTAATTTATAAAACAAAAGGTACCAGAATGCAAAACGCATATTAGAGCAGAGGGGTGATGAATACGCAAAAAACGGTGCTGAGAACAGCATGCTATGTGCTTAAATACTCCCTGTACTACACTAATCTTCACAACACACAAAAGCCCAAATAAACATCATGCTTAATTGTTAAACTCAATTCGATCAATTTCGCAACAGATACCTACCCTACTGTTAACAGCGCCGGTAGTTTTGAAGTTTTAGACTAATTTTGTCAGTGAAGGCACGCACATGACGTAATTACGCAGGGCTTTTCACATACGAATCCCACTTAAGAAAAATATAAATAAATATATTACGTAAAATGTCTTTAAAAATATGCATAATATATATTTATATTTTTATATATTTAGTATATTGTGTTTTTGTTGTTTTTATACCACGTGAGGTGGCGAATCCACACAAATAGGTACACAGACAGTCAACAAATGAGAGGTTAAGCCCTGGGTATATAGTCTATAAACTCTAACTCAAGTATGCATTTTACTTTATTTTTCTTGTTAAATATTTGGGGGTTTTAATGCACTTGATAATGAGTGAGGATACATAATGCACTTGATATTGTATATTTGTCTAAATAATGGTAAGTGTAAATATAAGAATGAAACAAATAGCCCAGAATGTCAGGAACAGGACACGAACCCTGGCGCAGACAGTTTAACAGAAACTTAAATTTAACAAAAACAAGAAAACAAAACGCTTAGGTTACTCACGTAACCCCGGTTCCCTGAAATAATGGGAACGAGCATTGCGTCAGTTGCCGACGCTATGGGGGAAACTCTTGTTTACTCCGTGATTGAAGCCTATTGGTTAACGTCTGTAAAAATTACAGACCTATGGCGTTCGAGCCCACGAAAGTGGTGGGACTATGCCCTATAATAGTCCGAAAAAAAGCGCCATACCTCACTTTCATTCGACTGAAGCGCGTAGCCGAATGAAGCTCGCTGCGTAGGCGTTTGTAGCACGGCCAACTATGCAATGCTTGTTCCCGTTATTTCAGGGAACCAGGGTTACGTGAGTAACCTAAGCGTTCCCTTTCAATACGGTTCACTTCGCATTGCGTCAGTTGCTGATGCTATGGGGGAACGTAATCCCATCACGCCATGCTTACACAACAGACTGAAGTGCCTTACCGGAGAGACACTGTATGTGGCCCTATATCCAGTATATTCACAGCTTTGAAGCAAAAGTGTAAGCACCATATAAAATGTTAACGCGCATATGGTGGGGTATTAAACGCACCGGGAAGCACATTACATAGCACAAGACGGCGAGATTACAGAGCGCGCCGCTGGTGTGCGAGAATAAGTAAGTCCAAAGTCACGTTGGTGAGCTCGCTGAGCGCACCCCGATGTACACATAAAGCGCATGAATGCACGTGCATGGTTAAGCCGAGAGAACCTGCGCTCATAGGGCAGGGACGTCTAAGCTGTAAAATCTGACAAACGTAGACGGCGAAGACCAGCCGGCCGCGTTGCAGATATCAAGAGTAGATACTCCTGTAAACCAAGCCCATGATGAAGCCAACTTCGCAGAGAGGGGGCTCTAACATCATAGCTTATTGAGGAAGGCGTGAGCAAGCGCGATGGCTTCAACGATCAATCCAAATAGCCACTGTAGTAACGGGCATACTTAGTGAGTGATCTGCGAGGCTCACGAACGGCCGATCTGACTATAATATGCGGCAGAACGGTTCGTAGCATGGGATTATACAGATACCACAATAGTGTGAACCCAGGTGAGCCCTCGAGGGCATCGGGGATGCATATACAGTAGGTAATATTATAGTGCACAGGTCGGTAAACTTCCCAAGTGCGCCGTAAATGTGTACTGACTATAAATTGCACGTGCACGGGTGAACACTTGAGTACATCGTAAATGCATATAGATGAATCAGAGTGTTATAATGCACAGGCCAGCAAGATTCTCGAGTGCCGTCATGTGTTCTAAGAATAAATTGTGCGCACACGGGTGAACCCTTCAGTGCACCGTGAATGCGTATAGATAAATCAGTGCACAGAACGCGCCGTGAATGTGTACAGATATGATTGATGAACGTAACGGTGGGCACTCAACGCACCGTGAACGTACACAGATGAACAACAATGTATGTGTCACAAAAGAATAACACAGCCGTGTATACAGGTGAGCTTTTCCAAGCGCATCTTTAGTGTATACCGAAATCTTATAGCGTGCATATGTGAGCTTCTCTAAGCGCACGGTGGACGCATATAATTAAAAACCATATTGTGCATACAGGTGAGCTTACAGGCGCACCTTTAATGCAACAAACCCCAGTAGTGCACTAGGCAGGGATGTCGAAGCTGTAAAATTGACAACGTGGACGGCGGGGACCAGCCGTGTCACAAATGTCAAATGAGAAACCTCTAAGACCATGCCCGAGGTAAAGCTAATCCACACATGGAGAAGACTAACCACGAGTGAGCATCATTGTTACGGGAGGTGATAACTTCAACGATCCATAAATAACCTGTGTTAACAGGTGCGCTAGTGAGTGATCTGTGAAGCAGACAAACAGCTGATCGTCTGATGTACGTCAGGCGTATCTGTCATTCAGGACCTTGGACAGTTCAACGGGCACCGTCCGCATCTGAGAGATGACAGGCTTGTGAATTAAATGAATGGTCGGTTGTAAAAGCGTGGTTCGCTGTTATCGCCACCACATAGATGTAGCGTAGGGGGAGAGAGCCGCCGTGCACGAGCCTCTGTAGTGAGGAGAAAAGCATTCCACACCACAATTCGCGGGGGTTTAGACTTTTCGCTGTCACCGGACAGAAATAGATCAGACTTTGCATAAGGACGCCTCGTGCGAGGGGTCCTAGCAGCTCGTGTCATTAGGCAGGTAAGTCGTGTCTCACGGATGCAATCTCCACACGCTCCTTCGTAACGGGTTAATATGTCTGCACCTTGGTGGTTTAAGCACGAGATGCGTACCACTCTGATTGAACATAGCTTATAAAGCGATGCAATGAGTTTATAAAGGAGATGACTCGTCAGCTTGTACAGGGGGCGAGATCTCAGCCTGGCTCGGTGAATAATGAAAACCACCGTAGTTTGCTCGACCGCATTATCACAATAACACGGTCAAAAGTGCTGCAGTGCTAAAATCATCCCCCTTAATGGACTGTATGTACAGTACAAGGTGATTGATATGAGACAAACGGGCGTTCCACGCCCCGAAGGCTGATTGCCGACGCAAGTGTCCAACCCACAGCAGATGCTGGGCGAGCTCGTAACGATATCACTTCATGCAGCCGTGTGTAACTCATCATAAGCTTCCCGGCCGTCAGCTCGGGCGGGACCTTTGCTTAGTCAAACTGAAGTGGTCTTATGAACAGAATGCCACAATATTCAGCTTTCTGGGGCTCGTTAGGGGGGTACGTGAGCCCGCCTTAAACGAGATGCCGCGTGTCTGACTGTGAGCGCGCTCTGGTGTTAGGCTCACTTCTGAGCATCATAACCGAAACTCATTGTGGCGGGTAGCAAGCTCACTTGAGGTTGATATTACGCTTAATTTCTCAGAGTATTGAGCGGAGCGGAGGTGTGAGCTTTTTCAGATCCACTGATATAAACCAGCCATATGGCCGAAAAACGTCATAAACCGCTTGGCTGTAAGCCTTTGAGTGGCCGTCCGGAGAGGGCGCGATTCAAACGCTTAGAGCCATGAAAAAGTCTGAGGCTGCTGTCTCTCTAAGAAGAGAAAATAACAGCCGTAAGACCGTGCTCGCTTGCACCGTCAGTATTGTAGCGGATAAACTGAGGTGGGCTGCGAGCAAATTTCAGCGAGAAAACGTCTGAATTATTGTTTAGAATCCAGCCCGGTGTCCCGGGAGTGGATCGCCAAACCGGGGTTTTTCGGCGAGCGTCAATACAATTATGGATGGCGGGCCATGTGTGCGTATATTGACTGCTTGTCGGTAAGGCAAAAAAGTGTTTAGAGACACCATACAGCCGTGAGGTGTCAATACACAGTATAGTAAGCACGGAAATTGCTCTTAGAAAGGAATTCAATACCGTTCGCCACTACAGTGAGGTTGCATAACCGACAGTATTACATGTGAATGTTTCTGGATAAACAGAGCACACAAAAAACATTACAGGGCAGTCCAGCCGAGGCGCGACTTAACCCTTCCTCTCCCAGACAGTCTGTTTTCTGTGCACGAGCCTCTGTAGTGACGGTGACCAGAGCGGCTCACAGCAGAGCAGTATGTCTAGGTGCTTTGATGTCAGACTGAACTCATACGCAGAGAGAAAGTCTGCCGCAGTTTTGCCGTTTATTAAAATGGCAGAAAAAACGGGGTATGTAAGAAATGTACCAATATTCAGCGCACTGATATAGTACAGAATAAGGGGAGGTGTTCGGGCCTCAGCATATTATCAAACAAATTCGTTCTGCCTCTGATTCCTTCTAAGCCAGAGAGAAATGACAGGGCAGACAAACATAGTGAGCTCTACCAAAGTGAGACAGACTATATATATTATAATAAGTGTTCTTGGTGCTCCAATAGCATGTTTGCCCTATCGAGCAGACGAATGAGATCGCGCCGATCCAGAAGGGGAGGGGCATGAAGCTCTGTAATCATTGAACACTAGACAACTGCACTTTAGAGGCAAGGGGCCGTAAGACAGCGCGCTGACTCCAAGAAGCCGCTAAGAGACCTCGCTACTGCGGAGGGAGGAGTGAGGGTCTCCGGAAGCGTAGAGCACGAGTGGCTGTGTTATGACAGAAAACAGGGGCCAGACCCGCCCACGTTTGCTTGTCCTATGCATCTATCTTAGTTCTACGGCTCCGCCACTTGTTCATCTCAGCAAGAGAGAAACAGCAGAGGGGGGCATGTAACACAGATAGAACAGCCATGCATCGTATGAGCGGTCTTCACTCGGCGATGCACTCGGGGAATTCATATGAGGGTGCCAGAGATCTCGCGGCTGACTGTGTGAGGAGCAATGGACTCTGTGAGTGTAAAGCATGAACGGTTGTGTTGTGACAGAACACGGGGGGGGGATAGCCCGTGTGCGCTAGAGTATGCATCCATCTTAGTCTCACGGCTCGCTGTTTGTTTGTCTCCGCGAGAGAGGAACAGCAGGGGAAGCACGAAACATAGATAGGACAACCGTGCATATGAGAGCGGTCTCGGCGTGGGAGGTGCCAGACCGGTGACGCCCTTGGGGGAAATTCATAGCAGAGAGGCTCACTCGAGCCGCTGTGCTGGACGCTATTACAACAGTGCCTGCTCTTTTAGCTTATATTAAAAATATTGATCTTACCGGGCGACCGCAGGGGAGACCTCGTCAGGCATGTGTCCGCTGCACAGGGCTTGTACCACGGCAAGCGAAGGCTATCTTCGGTTCTCAGCCGGAAAGCGGCAGGGGAAGACGCTAGACCTGGATTCTGCTATCTTCGGTTCTCAGCCGGAAAACGGCATGTTTTGCATTTGTTCCGATTGTTGTCACCTGGACATTCATTGACTGATTACTTACCTCATCACACCTGTATGTCATTTAGTCTGTCTATTTAAGCCCTTGTTTGTGTAATGTTCACTGCCGGATCATTGTCGCTATTTCACGTCTGTTCCTGTTCCTTGTATTGAGTGTTCCTGATTGATTTATCTGTCCGTTGTTTTGCTCCTCGTGTTTTGTTTCATATTTTGTAAATATATGTTATATTTTTTATGAGCTCTGCACTTGCGTCCTAACTCTTGTTAACCGTTCGTGAAAGAATGATCCGGCCATTCATGGACGCAGCAAGTTCTCGGAGGGGAGCTCCTCTTACATTTTTTTTTAGGGGGAGTAGGGGAAGTCTGGATCCTTCGTCTGCTAGATCCCGATCTCCAATGGAGCTGGCTGAGAGGAACCGCTCGGAACTCCAGGCTGAGCTCAGAGTTGCCGTAGCCACGCTCGAGTATTTCCACGGGGTGGTCACTGAGACACATGAGCCGGTTCCTGCGAGGGTCGAGTCCTCTGAGTTGGTCCTCAAAATGGTCGAGTCTTCTGGGTTGATTCCTATGATGGTCGAGTCTTCTGGATTGGTTCCTGTAATGGTCGAGTCTCCTGAGTCGGTTCCCATATGGTTGAATCTGCTGAGTCGGTTCCCGTGGGGATCGAGTCTTCTGTGTCCGTTCCGGGACAGTTCGCCACCATCCTCCATTCAGCTCTCGGGACAGCCGCTGCCATGCTCGAGTATTCCACGGGGCGGTCGCCGCGGTGCACGAGACTGTCTCTTGGTATGGTCAGAGTCGGTTTCCGGGTCGGCTGCATCCTCGTCGGCCCCCGTGATGGGCCGGTTGGGAACGTTTGGTGCGGGCCAGGGTGGCCGCTCCGGTTTTCGCCGGATCCGCACTGGTCTGCTGTTTCTGCCGGTTCTGCCGGTTCTGCCGGGGTCTCCGGACCCTCCCTCCCACCCTTGGATTCATCCTCCCAGACTTTTATTTATGTTTCATGTGGAGTGTCTGGGAGCCACTCCTTAAGGGGGGAGTTATGTCACGATAATCCCTGACATGTTTTGCATTTGTTCCGATTGTTGTCACCTAGACATTCGCGCTGAAAGAGAATGCGAATGAGGTATGGTGCTCTTTTTTTTCCTGCCACTTTCGTGGGCTCGAACGCCATAGGTTTGTAATTTTTACAGACGTTAACCAATAGGCTTCAATCGCGGAGTAAACAGGAGTTTCCCCCATAGCGTCAGCAACTGACGCAATGCGAAGTGAACCGTATTGAAAGGGAACCCACGAGGGGGCAAAACACACTAGGCAAAGAAAACACTAAAACAAACTAGACTTAACACTAAACAGACTAAGCTTAACAATAAACTTGACAAAAGATACACTTGACTAACAATAGCATAAGCTTTAAACAGGACTGGTACAAAACAAACGAGCACAGGACAGCAAACACAAGGGCATTAAATAGGGGAACAAATCAAGAGGGGAACAGGTGACATGATTCAAACAATAATGGGATAATAAACGAGGAAACAAGGGGGTGGGGTCAGGAGACGAGACAGAAAGCACATGGCTAGGAAAAACAAAGCCAGTGCTCTCACACAAAACATTGGGCTGCCATGATCCTGTCATTATGACTAGAAAACTGTGACCTGAAAACAGGATCATGACACAGAAGAGATGTCCTCACCACACATATGTAACACCACTGACACAAGCACTTTCAGTGATAACTGTTATTAACACTTACAACACATTTATCGTCACATTAAAGTTGCAAAAAATACCAGCAGAAGCCACAGACAGTGTTGATGAACACAAGTGCATACTGTCAGGGACATGAAACACAAACCTTTAGGCTACTATCAGTGTACTACTGCCATCCTGAAGTCTCACTGTTTTTTGTTTGTTAGTTAGTATTTTATTATTCAAAATGAATGTCTTTATTCAGTAATATGTCTTCATTGCTGACCTCTGGCCATGATCTGACTTTCTTTGTAATCTTAGAATTTCTTCTCTTTACTTACATTGAACGGGTAAGTCCAAGGAGGCTTCCATGTCGTTTCACCATATTGATAAACTATAATAGCATAGAGGGACAAAAAGCACTTGGCATACCAACGCATTTCCACAACGCGTTTTCATTTAGAACACGTGAACCAGCTGCAACGGACAAGGAGATCAGCGATTACATAATGGCTACCATAGTTGCAACACGCATTTGGAAAAGCGAGGCGCTAGAGAGCACTATTCGTTAGAATGCAAAATAAAATTTCACCACTAGATGGGGGAAAATCCTAATTACTGTCCTTTTAAGTTCTGTATTTGTTTATTTTCTTTGCCTAAATGTTTAAGCTTGTATTATGTTTGTAAGACAGAAAGCAAAAGTTATAGAAATACCATTCAGCAAGTTTAATTCAACAGTTATTGTTACTTAAAGAGATAGTTCACCCATTTTCTCATGTTGTTACAAACCCGCATAAATGTATTTGTTCTGATGAAAACAAAAAAAATATTTTTTTGAGAAATGTTTGTAACCAAACCGTTTGTGGACCCCATTCACTTACATCATGGGTGTCCAGACTTTTTTGTGTGGTGATCTACTTTTAAAATGATAAAGCTGACAAGATCTACCTGCTAAAAAACATTTTTTAATGACAATTTAAAAGTGTATTAGGACTATACTGCATATCTCTACATTGAATTTAATGCTGTCCCCATTAGGCTACTCCATTCTTTTTGATGAGTTAAAAAAGTCCTTGAGTACATGTCAAGTACTGCTTTAAAAAGTGGAGATGCAGTTTAGTGAAACAAACTAGAAAAATACAACAGTATCAGAAGCGTATCTATCTCTCTCTCTCTCTCGTTCATTTGCTCTCTCTCGCGCGCGCGCGCACACACACACACACCGTGCACATGGATCCGCTCCTGATGAAGGCAAGAATGCGCATCCTGGTAAAGACATTTGAGAAGAAATGAACTATTCTACAATAGAAAAGGAGACTCTGGCTATGTTGCTTGCTTTGCAGCATTTCTACATTTACGTTGGTTGTAACATCGCACATCATTTACACAGACAATAATCCCTTGTTTTTTTTTTATATATATATATCAAGGACGCTGACGCGACGCATGGGAGAAGAGAGGACACACCAGCAAACAAGCTTCTTTGTTTCTTGCTTTTCTTTATGTTGTCTTTTGTTATTTGTAAAATGATTAGTTGTTTTAGTTGAGATTTCAGGTATTTAATTATTATTATTATTATTATTATTATTATTATTATTATTATTATGAGTAATTTGATTTAATTATTGTTATTTAAAGACTTTTATTTTGCTTGTTGTTTTGTTTGATACATATTCCCTTATTGATAAATATTTAGTAATGTGTTTTGGTTTCACATGTCCTTCCTTTATGTTGCATTCTCCCCTTCCTGATGGTTTTTCATTAGGGGTCTATAACACTGTATTATGTTTTAGTAGGTATTATCAAGCAAATATTAAACCAGTTTCTATTGTTTTGCAGATGATACATAAATACAAAATTTAAAATTTCTCTTATTAAACAACATTTATTCTCTTTTCAAAGAAATATCTTACTCTAAAATTCATGTTTAATGGTAAGCATGTTAAACAAAATTCATCATAAAATAAATCACCCGTTTTCTCACCAATGTGCAGAGTACATTGAACTTGTTTTGAAGCCTCCACTTTTTTGACATCCATTCAGAAAAGCCAATAATGATGTGTCAATCCAATACGGTGAATCTAATCACCATACATGCAAACGTTCACTTCAAGAATGAACAGTGATTTCAGAAAGGTTATAGGTGTTTTAAATAAAGAAACATCCACACATTTCATATGCAGCATAGACTAAATAACTATTTTCACAGTTAGTAGCGATGCACATTATCTGAAAAAATCCTGTATTTTATATATTTTAATATTGTAAGGTGCTTTGCAAAAATGCTAAACTGTAAAAAGCACTATGAAAATAAACTTAAATTAAACTAAAAATGAAAAAAACATTTAACTTGCAAACATTAGAGTGATTACCCTGATCTGAATGTTGACAAACATAAAGAGGCTTCTGTTTCTTCATTGTAAGGAATAAAACAAGAAAGATTGCAAAAAAAAAAAACTCATATTAATGTAAAACTTTTTGAATTGCTTGAGAGACTAACAACATCTTCCCTTCTCTCTTTTAATTTAAATTATTAATCTCTGGGGATATGCAAATGCATATGTCTGTATGCATAAGATATTAGAAACAGCTTGGTTTTGAAGGAATATAATCTTGATTCATTTCATTAGAAAGCTCTCTTTGGGTTTGTAAAACAGAAGTGATATTCAGGGAGAGAGTACATTTGGGATCCATTTATTGCAATACATTCTCAGATGGGTTAGGAATATTGCCTCCTGCTGCATGACTACACAAATCATAGAAACAGGTATGTTTCATTATACATGTGGGGACATATTTCAAAATGTAAACCATGTTTTCATATCAAAATAAATATTTTATATCCACTCTTAGACGTATACACAAACCACATTATTCGTTTTTATGATTTGTCAGATTAACCCTGTAAAGCCCTCGGTTGTAATATTACAACATCAGTTTAAGGTCTTAATGAAATATACCTGTACATGTTTTCTCTTTAAAACCATATTTACACAACTAAAAAGTCCTATTGTTTAACCCTACAATGATTTTGAATGGTAGACTTTGTAAATATGTTTGTTTTCCTGGCCGTGAACTTACAAAACTTGCAAACCTGCCTTGAAGAACATGACAATTTTTACTAGACTAAATAAATCAACAATCATGTAAGTAAAATGCCTAAAATATTTTTTTTCTGTGATTAGTTGTGTGTCTAGATCATGCAGATTTTAAGATACAGTTGAATGTTTTGATTATTTAAGATTTTGAGCTTATGATGACAATGTTTAATTTTACAACGTTGGGTCTGTAGGGTAGCAGAACTAACCTGTGCACCTTGTACATTACATGAACTAGCTGTACTTCTAAACTGTTAAAAAAATTACTTTATTAATCATTTTTTGGTAGCAACAAAATATAATATTGATTTTAAATATCTTTTATACTCTTTTAAGTTTTAATCAAAGGTTTAAGATTATTAAATACATTTTTAGGAAATGAATTATTTGAAAGTATTTATGTAGCAATATTTGAAACTATCTGTATCTTATTATTTATAAAATATACTTAGCTGGTCCTGTTTTCTTGTTTGCACAAATATCTGTTTTCTACATGAGGGCCAGGTAATAATGTTTTGGAATGTGGGGTGGGGGGTACGGGTGCTATTTGCATTATTAATAGTGGACAATAAGCTTGCCAGACAGCATTCTGTGAAATGGGCGAATCATTTGTATTGTATAAGTATGATTGGAATTGATTTGCATCGAGAATAATAAGCATGGGAATAATCAGTGTGTTTTTTATTTCAAAATATTGCTGAAAATAATGATGCCATCTCCTTTCATATACCACCAGAGTACCTCTGGAGGTTTGTGTCGAAAAACTTGATCACGGCTCTGACAGATAGCACAAATGAGTACGGTTTCCAAAAGAAAGGAGTTTTTATAAACAACAAAATGAGACAAATAAATGATTTTTCCTAAAGTAAGTGAAATCACAGCAATTCTGCTACCCCATAGGCCCAATGTTGTAATATTACAACATTTCCATAAAAACTTCCCATAATGTCAAAAATGTAAAAACACATTAATTTCTGCATTAGAGGACTCTTACAACAACATATAAATGGTGAAAAAAATGCACTGTTTTTTTTCTATATTTGGGTCTTTTCTATATTTGGGGTTAATGACTTTTTTACTTGTGAGAATCACCTAAATAAACTATTAAATATCAGTTATTTCTAATTGATTTTACATCGGGTTTTGTAAAATTTTAACTTCCAAAGACATATTAAGCTTCTGGAGACATTTGTATAAAAAATATGTAAGCAAAAGCAACTAAAAGAAACATACACATTCACTTCATCTGATACTGTAGAAGCTTCTAAACATCATAGAGCTCATCTCTCTAACATTATTTGTTTCTCTATATTTTGGATATTTGTTTATTGTTGAACTCCTGCAGGCCTCTGACTGTGAAGCCGAATCAAACCTTTCTCCGTGCCTGTGTGTGGTGACTTGGCTGGAATAAGTATGGATTTGTAAACATTAGCCAAAGTTTTACAGCTGTAAGTGCGGTACACTGCAGTGCTTCACTGCACAAGAGCATCTGTGAATGTGGACTGCAAGGTTTTCAGAGAATAGCTGAGGTGGGGAGAGACAGACTGTCAAATACTAGCAGAAGACACTTCTTAAGAGACAACTGAGCCAGAAAAGTGAGCTAATAATGAGTTAAACTACTAGTGTTCCTGCAGGGGACTTGTCAAAGAATCCTTACTTAGCACTTAGCAGTACACTGGAGTACATGAAAATAATATAATAAAATGAGAGAAACATTAGATTTAGTCTCTAGGATGTTAGCTAGTTAACTGTTATGAAAGACAGAGCTGTGTGGTAAAATAGTAATACACAAATACATCCATATAGAGACACAACACTAACACTACTACAAAAATAGTTCTTCTCACATGAGACTTGACTAACGCTCACAGTTTATTACAATTAAGTTTGGGGTTAACGTGTTGCATAGCACATGATGTGATATACTTCAATAAGTACAAAATATAAATGCATAGCAAACACAAGTAGTTGAATGACATTATACTATTATAGTAAATTTAAGTATATTGTAAATATAAATGACCATTTTTATTATATTTTTGGCAATTGCCTTACTTGTGAAGTATACATGTAAACGTCTACAGTTTGAAACAGCCCTTGTATGGGGAATGCATGTAACCACAATTGGTCAACATGCCAAGCTAAATTATGTCATCTGAAAGCTAAATGTTCTAATTATAATATATAAATATCACAAAACATCTTAAAATGAGCTGCTTTACAATTTAAACCATAAACAAAAAACATTTGCTGAATGACTTTCTAACATACTGTGGTTGACAGACCTCAATGCATTGCAACTGAAAAAAACCCCATCCAAATAGAAAAAAATAAACATAAGCATGATCTTTATCAGTTTGGCAACAACCGCACTATGGCAGGACTTAAGAGAGAGGGGGCCCCTGGGCTTGAGTAATTTCTAAACTCTCAGAAGAAAACATACAAAAGCTGTCACTGTGACAGTAATATATACCATTTAGTACCTATGAGGTACTACCCTACTGAAACATCAAGCTAAAACAAGCCGTACACTGAAAAAAAATGATTCATTGAATTTAGTCAATTTTTTTAAGGTAAGTGGTTGCAATCAATTTATTTAAGCTACATTTAAACAAAAAAGATAGTAACATAAAATAAAATATAAAACTTTTGTTTAAATGTAGCTTAAATAAATTGATTGCAACCACTTAACTTAAAAAATTTATTAAATTCAATGAATCATTTTTTCAGTGTAGCTGGTTTTAGCTGGTCTCCCAGCCTGGTTTAGCTTAAGCTGGTGTAGCAGGCTGTTTGGTTTTGGCCTCTCTTTTCAGACTAAAACCATCTGACCCACTAGCTTAAACCAGCTTGACCAGGCTGGAAGCTTGGCCACCTTGGCTAAGCTGGTTGGCTGGTCTAAGCTGGTTTAAGATTGCATTTTGGTGTAATACGGCTGCCGTCACATCATACAGGTGAATGCTGAAGATTGGTGGTGGTTGAGAAGGACTCAACAAGTTACTATTATAATGCCATTATTATTACACAATTAAGCATTCAGATGTTTTTGTTTATTATTGTTGCACAAAAAAGGATCGTGAGATACTGTTGTTTCAGGTTTTTTATCTCTACCTGAAAAAGTCACACTTTGACATATCGGTCATCTACTGGTCACCCGCCGTCCTGTGATGTGATTTTCCAGGTCAAAGTTTACCAAATGTAAACTTTTTAATGCAGCGAAATGCAAAACCTTTCACATCAGCTTGCGTTTCTAGTCAGATGCATTTGCATGTGTAAATGGAAGTCAATGAAACAAAAGTCCAGTTTGATTGCACCTTAAAGGGATAATTCACCCAAAAAATTAAAATTCTGTCATAGTTACTCACTCTCATGTTGTTACAAACCTGGATACATTTCTTTGTTCTGATTAACAGGAAAGAAGATATTTTGAGGAATGTTAGTATCCAAACTCGCTGAAATGCAAATCAATTTATTGTTTTATATGAGTTGTTTTTAGTTTTATTTTGTTTGGTATTGGTTGATATTCTGTCTTTAAAATAAACCTACCATAAAATATATAGATTATTAATTTATTTGTAAGTGGGCAAACTTACACAATTAGCATGTAGGGCAGGGGTGTCATATTTATTTTAGGTTGAGGGCCGGATGGTAAATAACTTTTTTAAACCTTAGTGTGCTGATAATTGTGTTAATATTAACTAAACAAACTACAAATTAATTAGCAAGAAAACTAGAAAAACACGTGGCTCTATGAAAACTACATTTTATTAGTTTACTACATTTTGTTGCTTGCAACATGTCTTCTATTTTAAACTATACACAAGCGACTGCGACATCCCACCTGAAAGGATTTTTAAAAGATGTATTTAATATTTAATAATACTTTATATATCATCATGCGGGCCGGATTGGACACCTTTGTGGGCCGTATTCTGCTGTATGTTTGACAACCCTGATGTAGTGGATTAACTCTTTTTTTCCCCCACTGTAAGTATCCAAACTTATCATGAGCCCCTTTCACTTCCATAGTAAGAAAAAGAGAATACTATGGAAGTGAATGGGGCTGATGAACAGTTTGGTTACAGATCCTCTACGGATCATTTCTAAATCCTAAAGGTTTCTTGGCTGTCACTTCGCTCACAGTTTCAGCTCCCTTCACAGATTTTCTATTGGATTAACTCCTTCCACGCCAGAGTTTTTAAAAAAGATTTTCATAAAAGTTTAATGCTTTTCCATTTTAAATATATAACAATATATCAAATGAAATCAGACCATCTGCTTTCAAACAAACAAACAAAAACGTTCACCTTATCTTCATTTGGTCTCTTTATTTACCTCTCAAATATGGGTAAGTTTCTTTAAAAAAATAAAAAGAGTAAAAAGCTTAGATAATTGTATTTTTGTAAAGGACTTTAGTTAGAGATCAGATTCAGAGCAATGATCAAAACGAAAAGTTTTTACTGTTTTTGGATCAGTGGATGCTTCAGTGTTTTATAAGTTGGGTACGAGTGCCATCTAGTGTATAATAGTGGAAATGTAGATTGCCATAAAAACTCATCATTGGCAGGGAAGCGTTTTCTCTTAATTGATGAGATAACTTGTCAATGGCGGGATTAGGAATAATGGAGACTGGATAGGCCACTCCAAAAACTCCAAAGTTGTTCTTCTTGTGCAACTCCATTGTTACCTTTCCGGTATGTTCTGGGTAATTGTCATGATGAAAAACCCATCTTTGCAATTCTGGCTGAGTAAAGGAAGTTCTTGTCCAAGATTTTAAAGTGGCCCTGTCAATGCACTAAAGTGGTCCTGTACCATTAACTGAGAAACAACCCCAAAGCATAATGTTACTACCTGTGTGCTTGACAGCATTTCTCTCCTTCCAAACACGGCCAGTCGAGTTGATGTTAAAGAACTCAATTTTGGTCTCATGTGACCATAGCAGCTTCAGGCGGGTCTGTACATGAGCAGGATTTCTATTTATTGTGGTGTAGTGTGTTACCAGTGGTTTGCTTGGTGACTGTGGTCACAACTGCCTAGAGATCATTAACAAGCTCCATCTGTACGGCTGTAGAGCTGACCCCTAGCATTTCTAATGATCATCCACACCCCATGAGGCAAGATCTTGCATTGAGCTCCAGACCAAGGCTGAGTGATGGTTATTTAGTACTTTTTCCATTTCCAAAATATTGCACAAACAATTGTCTCATTATCAACAAAAAGTGGAGCCAGAATTCTTTCTGGTTGATAGGGGAATAAATACAGTTTTTCACTCACTGAAATGCAAATAATTTTATTGTTTTATATAAGGTGTTTTTTTTGTTTTGTTTGGTATTGGTTGATATTCTGTTTTGAAAATAAACCTACCGTATTTTTTGGTCTATAAGCCGTGTTTTTTCCCCATAACTCTGCTGGTGCTGTGTCTTACAGTCAGGTGTAAGTCAGTATGAATTAATTTTGACATTTATGAGGCAAGAGACAACATTACCATCTACAGCCGCGAGACTCCGCTATATGCAAAACGAGATACATCCGTTTTTAACATTTTTGTTAAAACATGTTTATTATTATGTTATCATGTTATTATTTTGTTTTATGGTGCTACTTAGCTGTATTTTTTAAGTTATGAAGGTTTAAATCAAAACAAACCAACTGCAGTTGAACTGATATTAATTGAAATGCACAACCAAAAAACAAGATTTCTGAAATTTTTTTAAAAGAGTTATCTCGTTTTGCAACAAAACTCTTCATATGTTATTTCATCTTAATGACGCATTTTTGAATGATGCGGCTTATACTTCGGTGTGGCTTACAGTCCGGAAAGTACGGTCCCATAAAAATATATAGATTATTAATTTATTTGTAAGTGGGCAAACTTACACAATTAGCATGTAGGGCAGGGGTGTCAAACTCTTTAGGTTGAGGGCCGGATGCTAAATAATAATTTTTTAAACCTTAGTGTGCTGATAATTGTGTTAATATTAACTAAATACAAATTAATTAGCAAGAAAACTAGAAAAACATGTGGCTCTGTGAAAACAAAATTTTATTAGTTTACTATGTTTTATTGCGGCATCCCACCTGAAAGGATTTTTAAAATATGCATTTAATATTTAATAATACTGTATGTGGGCCGGATTGGACACCTTTGTGGGCCGTATTCTGGTGTATGTTTGACACCCCAGATGTAGGGGATCAACTCATTATTTTTCCCACTGTAAGTTTAAATAATAGTTTCATAACTCTTATAACAGTAATGTTTGCAAACATTAATAACACGTTATCATCCAGAGTTTCTTGGAAAGTTTTGGTTTGAGAAAAAATACACCCATTGCTCAACATGACATACTGTCATGAAGTGAGTTTTAATTTCTCTTTACAACCCAGAACAAGCAAATGAAACCCATCAAATATCAGAGCAGTATCAGAAATGACACCGGTTGATGACTTTAGAATGAGACTAACCGACATAAGCAGATAATTAAACATGGTAAGAGGATTATTTTGGCTAGTAAAACATTACTATGGAATGAGAGATCATCATTTATTCTCTCTTCATCCTCACAACACATACAGTACACCACATACACATACCGATCATTTAACAGTAAAGAGCCACTGAGCCTTGTAAACACTGCTTATGTCTGGCCTAAAAACTCGAGGCAGACACACTGACTCCAACCACCCAATTCTTTGGTCTTTTTTCATAGTTGGGGCATGGAAAACAAGGATAAACAAAAACCACAACTCATGAATTCAGGATGATTCCTTGGAGAGGCATCACTTACAGTACATATAGTTCAAGCAAACTGGCTAATATAAGGACTTGAGAATCTTTAAACAAATTGAATCGCTACCTACTTACTTACGTTTTATGCCTGACTTAAGTTCACGCTGGTGTGGGAATATTTAGCAGATACAGTTAGATGGCAGACGTGACATACTGTAAGATATGAATGGTTCGTGTGCACTTTTACACCATAACCTTTTTTTTGTACACTCTCAGAAATAAAGGTACAAAAGTTGTCACTGGGGCAGTACCCTTTTAAAAAGGTACACCTTTGTACACAAAGAGTACATATTAGTACTTTGAACTGCCAAAATGTACCTTTAAAGGTACATATTTGTACCTAAATGGTACATATTAGGACCTTTTTTAAAGGGTACTGCCCCAGTGACAGCTTCGTACCTTTACCTCTGACAGTGTATTACATGTTTTGTTCAGGTTTTATTGAAAAGCATTGAGACTATTAGTGTAGTATTTGGTAATACTTGTGCTTCTGTATAATGGTAAAGCATTGTGTTGCACAGCAGAAAGGGTCATGGGTTTGAACCCAGGAAACACACATGATGATTAAAAATGTATACATTGTAATGCACTGTAAGTCATTTAGAAAAAAACGCCTGCCAAATGCGTAAATACTGAGCACAGCGAAAGTCTTATAGTCACTTTTAGGGTTCCCTTGTATATTAATTCTGCTGTTTATAAATGATCTTATGAATCATATGAGAGGTAACAGCTTTATTACACATAGTAACTAATCCAGTAACTGTTTCTTTAAAACACCAGATATTAATCCTAAGCATTATACTGCATATAGACTTTGATTTGAGGGCCCATTACCTGTTGGTAGTTATGAAAAATAGATATGTTTGTGCTGGAAACATTAAATGTGGGCTGTAAGTAAGGTGCACTTAAGCCTAAGACAGCAGATGAAAGCCATTTATGAGGCCTGACAGCTCTCCGTACTACCATCAGACTGGATGCTGTTTCTACAGCTCTGGGTTATTTGTTTGCAGCATACATATGGATGTGTATTTCTCTCTCTCTCTCTCTCCACCTGTCTTCCTCATTACGTAGAACATATGGTGCAAAATTCAATAACAACTCACTCCTGTAAGCTCTCCTTAGTTATCATTTCATAAATTGTGTTATACATATTAGATTAACGTGTTAACGATGCAAACAAGATGTGTCAGAATTAATGAATTCATTTTAAAGATTATGCAGGTTTCCCTAGCCGCAGACCTATTTTAACCATAACACGTAACACTTTTTACAGAAAGTCAAACCATTTCAAAGCATTTTCAAACCATTTGTACACAAGCTGTTTATATGGGTTAGATCGAGATCCATCACGCAATCAATATTTTCATTCTTTAAAGGATAATTCCGGTATTTAACACTTTGGGTCTCATTTCTGGTTTGTTTTGGATGGGCCGCAGTGATGGACGCGGACATTTTGACGGTGGGTCGTGTCTTGACTTTTCGGCTCGTTTGGAGGCGTCTCTTGGCTGCTTCAGAGTGGAGGTCGGTGGCCATGCACAAACATGTCACCAAAACAACACCCAACGTTCATTTTCAAAACTGTACCACTCACCGAGTGGTCCGTGGTGTTCGTTGATGATTAAAAACAAATATATTGGCGCAATGTATGATTTCAATCCGTGTTATTTGCTATAGTGGAACTATTTTTTCAGATACCTCACAACCGCGTATATACTTCCGCTCTATATTTGAGTCTGAAGCATGAAAGAACGTAGTCCAACAAACTGTAATAAAACGGTAGCATACTTTCAAAATCAAGTTTATTTATAACACTTACACCATCCAATATGTTTTTTTCATCAGCAGAACAATAAAGAAGATATTTTGCAGAAACCCCGGTGCTCCGTCATGCAAGTCAACAGATCCGCACACTTTAAGAGCTAAAGCATATATATCCAATACAACAGTAATCCCCCATAACTCCGTGTGACATATTGACATCTTGTGAAGCAAATCAATCAGTTTTTGCAAGAAACTGAACGTTATTTACAACACTATTAGCGTAAATACCAAAGCAGGAAGCGCGCTTTACGTTCAAGGCGATCTCTTCCACACTGGTGCCGTTTGGTGGCTGTTGGCTATGGATGTTGGTCTGTCTGCGCCACCTATAGAGCGGGAGCGTGAAGCGCACTTCCTGCTTGGCAAAAGCTCTGCATTAACGCTGTAAAATATTTATATATATATATATTCGAATCTCAAAACTGAAAATCGAATGTCAACCCACGGAACGAATATTCGAATATTCTGGTCCAGCCCTACAAATATGGGAAAAATTTCTTCTGAGAGAAACCGAGCAAAAAAACTACAACCACATGTAAAAACAAACAGACCCTTTTCTGTTTCCCGGCGGTGGAGTGATATATCAGCGAGCAAACAGTCTTCCAAGAGAAGTCAATGGAATTTTACAAAATGGCAAATAAAACACGACAGAAACTGTATTTCGCTACACAACTTGTTTTTAATCATCAACGAACACCACGAACCACTCGGTGAGTAGTACAGTTTTGAAAATGAACGTTAAGTGTTGTTTTAATGACATGTTTGTGCATGGCCATTGACTTCCATTCTAAAGCAGTCAAGAGACGCTTCTAAACGAGTCAAAAACTCAAGACACGACCCATTGTCAAAATTTCTGTGTCCATCACTGTAGTTCATCCAAAACAAACCAGAAATGAGACTCAAAGTGTTAAATACCGGAATTATCCTTTAAGTGATGTTTGCAGTGAAGAGGAGATAATCAGCTATGTATCATATAGCATGTGAATAAAAGAAAGCAAAGCATACTGTTCATGGCTTTTAACTACACTAGTCAACATTTAAAGTGGATCAAAACCTTTATAGAAGTTGTCTTAAATTTAGAAAAATACTTAGGACTACTTTGATGCACTTCAAATGTTAGTGTATTCAATAAATGGCCTACCCAGATGATTTATTGTAGTACAATCACAAAAACTGTACATGATAAAACAAAACATATTCAGCATACTGCATTACAAAACCCTTAATCTTTTACAAAATTTCCAGTATGACTAATGAGCACTGAAAAAATGATTCATTTAGTTTACTCAGTTTTTTAAGTTAAAGGAACAGTATGTAAGAAATTTAAATCAATTAATCATAAAATGACCCTGATATGTCACTAGACATTAAGAAATCATTTTTATTTCAAATACTTATATCACTCACAACAGTGGTCCGGCCAGGATATTGTCATTTAAAAAATGGAGTTGCAGCCCTCAGCTGATGTTTATGTTGTCATGTTGTGTATTGGCCACCAGTTGTGTGATTGCAGTACCAGTTTTAGCCACAAGTTTTGTGATTGCAATACCAGTTTTGGCCACAATCCTACATACTGTTCCTTTAAATGGTCGCAATCAATATAATTAAGCTACATTTAAACAAAAGTTTTTTGTTTTGTTTTGTTTTGTTTTTCAATTTTTTTGGTTTTAAATGTAGCTTAAATAAATTGATTGTTACCACTTAACTTAAAAAAATTAGTAAATTGAATGAATATTTTTTTCTGTGAAGTAACAGCTGCCATTATTTTAATTATTTGATTGAACTGATTTCAAAATGCAAAGAATTCATATACTTGTATTACTGTATATAAGTTTTGCACTGTATAGTATTTTATACTGAACACAACCAAGTTGATGTCACAATATTCTCTTTTGTAAGCACATTGTAAACTTTTTAAAAGGCGATACATCACATTCTTTACTTCTATACACCACTGGATGTAAATGGCACAACAATGTATTTCATAACTGAATAAAAGTTGTTAATGTGAACTCATTGTGTTTTTGTTGCAGTGGACCAAAAAATGTACCTCACACTAAGATTAACTGAAGTGAAGCCTCAAAGTCCATGCGGAAATGGAAATTAGTGACTGATGTGTAAAAATGTTGGTAACACATAATGAATGTTGTGCCAATAATAATTGTAAGTAAATAATAAAACTGTTGATTAATAAATAGTTAACACAATAATGATTATTAATCAGAAAATGTAAAAGATTTTTAAACACTTCACAAAAAATCATAGAAATGTCTAAATGATGACAACATAATGAGATAAATGTTTTTATTTGCAAACAATAATAACAAACAATAGGAAATGAAATGAAAATGCATAGTATTTTAAATGATAAAAAAAAACATTCAGAGTCTTATTTTCTCAAATAATCTATCCAGATTCCAAATTCCGAATAAGGAGAACATGAAATGAAACTCTAAAAGGTGGTTGACCGCACTTCTGTAACGCACTCCACAAAGTGGCTGTCTAACCCACTGATGAAAGTTCATGGCTACAGTATATCCCTCTTATTGTGCTACCTTACTCTGCAGGAAGATCGCTTCTAGATTCATCTATACTAAACTCACATTTCAGCTTCTGTCATCACATTAACAAAGAAAATAATTACCCAAATAAAACAACACCAAACACTACGCTAGCTGCTATCATGAAATTAGCACTTTTAAGAACAGCTAGATAAAATAGACACACTGAATAACAAGCAAAAGATGGAGGTGAGGTGGGGGAATAAGAGCTCACCATTTACAATGCTGTGAGAGAAATAGAAAAACTCTCCTTAAATACATGCATCTAAATTTTGCTGATCAGCACACTTTGACAAGACCAAACACCCTAGAAAAAAATGTCCCTTTGGAGGGGCAGGTGCTCAAAGTGGGGGCACATGAAACAATTTATATTTAAACCCCTAAATAAGGCAACACAAAAATTTTTGTCATATTTAAAATACAATTTTACATTTATAATTCTAATCCTCTAAAAAAAATTTTTGAATGATAATTTTAATAAAAAAACAGTATTGATCATATGTAGAATAAGATAATAAATACTGTAAATAATAATAATAGTTCAAACTGTGATTAGGTTTTGTTAACGGCTAAATTGGTATTAGAAGTTTAGTAGTAAATTTCAACACGTAGTATTTAGTATTTAAGTATTTGTAATAGACAAACAGCCATGGCCACTATGTGAATACGAGCTTCATCTGTGCTCCAAACGCACAACTTGTGCATTCATTAAAGGACAATATTATGTGAACCAATGAACAGTTGTCATTGCGAGTCATTAATTTGACTATTTTTGTGTAACTTTCTGCAACAACCAGGTGACAGCTTAACCACATTATCCCCAGGGTGACTCACTAGTAAGTTGTAGCCCACAGTTTGAAACCCCCTGCACTGAATTACTAAAGGTGTCTGAGTGAGGGCTAAATAAAATCACATCTGAACGACACACACACACACACACACACACACACACACACACACACACACACACACACACACACACACACACACACACACACACACACACACACACACACACACACACACACACACACACAGTAACAGTTATATATGTGCACATGTGTGTATGTTTTAAACGAACAGTCTTTCAATTTTGCTACTCATTCTGCACTTTAACTTTTTACAATTGTCACATTTTCTGAACAGTAAAAATATTGCCATAAATAACCAATCCATAATAAATAATAATGCTAAATTAATAACAATTATCATTAACTGAATTTAAACATTTTAATCATATTGGGTTCGTAATATCTGAAATGTAAACCAAATAAGTTAAATGATAAAATGATCTCTGTAACTTAAAATCACATGCTTTCCATTACACAGTGCTAAAGATACCATTTAATGACAACATGATTTGCTGTCTCTTAAAGCAGTAATTTTACACTTCCTCTCTTGAGTCCAGTTACCTTCGGAAAAATAAAGTTGTGCTACAGAACACAAACACACACGCATGTGAGCACACACACACGCATGCGCAGACTATAATTGCTGCAAATTTTAAAAGCAAAAAATGATTTCAGCAGACACAAAATTTGACCTCCGAAAATTTGACTAATATTCTGCAAGAACGCTAGCACACACACAGTTCCAGCGTTGTTAAATTTGAGCATTAATGCTGACCATTGCCTTTACTGAGGAGAAATTATCAAAGAACTTGAACATGCTGAATATGTCCTGACTGTACACAGTTATTCATTTTTTTATTGACTGCCCGAATACTGTGTCTGCTGCCTGCATGACTAAATATATACCACCAGCCTCCATCTACATCAGTTTCCGTCGCCTAGAGCAGATGGCTGGAAGATTGGGTGGACACAGCAAGTCTCGGTCGACCTGCCCTGCTGAATGAAATACACACTGTAAAAAATGTCTGTAGAAATTACAGTATTAATGGGTATTACTGGCAACTAGCTGCCAGAAACTTACTGTAGATTTTACATTTATGTTATTTACTGGCAACATTTTGTTAAATGTTAAATGAACATTAAACATTTTTTGACTTTATCTCTACAGTAAGTTACTGGCAACCAGCTGCAAAATTACAGCAAATTTTTTAGAGTGCAGAGTTAACCTGAATTCATCACTTTAGTTCATTAACAATTGTCTGAGCACTCAGACATGACAGCAATGTTCAATTATAAAAACACAATAATTGCATCACCTCTTCATAGCTTTTTCTACATCAAAACATTTCGTTATCACGGCATATAGTCCAACACACCTTGTCTTTTGACATCCCTGTATCACAAAAATACGTACCTATAGTCACGTAATTTCGTGAGTGTTTTCCGTGACACCGACACTTCTTCCGCCCTTCCGCGTGAACACGTCACGTATATCTGTGAATGTGTCAGTTACGTATTTGTCTGTTTTGTCCTATCTTCAAACCATTGACGCCTCGGTCCAGGGCCAGATTTGGTGTTTGTGTTAGGACAGTGGTTCTCAAACTTTTTCAGCGTGCGGCCCCCCTTTTTTATGGTGCATTCCTTTGTGCCCCCCCCAAAGAAAATGTATGACAAGAAACTGTTTTAAAACTCAACAAAACATATTATATGTTACGAAGTAGTGCTGTTAGTTAGTAGTCTTATTTTTTATAGGTTTAATTGCACAGAATTCATGTTAAATTAATTTATTTTATAAATGTCATAAAACTGGGGCCCCCCTGGCACCATCTCGCAGCCCCCCTGGGGGCCCCGGACCCCAGTTTGAGAACCACTGGGTTAGGATATCACTTAAAGTATTGATGTATACCTTTTTTCATGATTCATTTTTGTTATAATTTTTGATTTTTATTCATTTTTATCATTGTCGCCTGGCATTAGGGTTAGAGTTTGTTTGGGTAAGGATGTCACTTTATGTAAATCTAACCATAAACCGAAGCAACAATGGTAAGAAAATAGGACAAAACAGTTGAGTAACTAATACAGGACAGTGACACGTTCATGCAAAAAGGCGGAAAAATGTGCCAGTGTCACGAAATTACGTGACTATATGTACGTAACCTTGGGATAATGGGTTGGTTTTGAACTCAAAATGGTAAAAGGACAACAGTCGTACCCGGGCACTGCATACAGTGACTCTCAATCCGGGGCAGAAACACTTTAGAGAGGATTCAGGGGCATACACACAGGACGTGTTCTTGTATTCAGTAACATAAATTGAGCGCAGCAGAATGGAACAGAACAGGGATTTTGAGACACAATTTTAAACGTTGCAACAGTGAGATGCAATGTATCAACCGAAGGCATTCATCTGACAGATGTGATCTAAAATACTCTACCTGCAGAGATTCACTATTCACCTCCAGAGCAAATATGGCATGCTTCCTAAAAATTAAATAAATAATCATTGGCAAAACATCTATTTTATGTACATATCAAAAGTAAATGGCAGATAAATGAGAAACTTGGGTTTTTTTTTAATGGCACATTTCTCATCAGGCACTTGCATACTTGTCAAATGTAAGTTTTGAGCATTTAAGCACTATATTCCTTAAACGAGTATCCTTTATCAACAATACCATATTTGAGATTGAGGTCCGAGATGACTTTATATGTTTTAACACCAAAGTGTCTGAACCGCAGGAGTTACGAGAGCCGTTACGCTGGAGGTCTGAGTGTTTTGTTGTTTCGTTTTTTTGAGGCCGAGTTGTTGGAGAAATGCAGAAGTATGGTGGGTGTGATGGGTGGACATCGTTACCAAACAACACTTCATCAGCATGTCTGACCGGTCCAGAGCGAGAAAACTCTCAACTGCCAGCCATTCGTTACCTCACCCTGCCTCGGGCCGACACAAGCAAGGGTGTGTTTCTGTGGTCACGCTCGCAGAGAAAACTTCAGCTTTTTTTCAACATCAGCAGTTTCTGTGTCCTTTCTGTTCCCCCACTGGTATCTGAACTATCAGCACGTGCGAAGGAGATATCCAGGCAGCCCATGGGACACGCGTTCATCAACAAACACACACACACAACAGTGTGCGTCTGTTTATGTGGGTTAACTCAGCACATTTTAAATTAAAAATAACTTTATTCTACTTTTCAGTACACAGAAATTAAAAAAAACAGCTCCTGGGAGAAAGAAATCTCACGTTTAAGACATTGGCACCTAAATATATCCAGTGTTGGCATAACATTTATCTACTTAGAATGTCGTGATAATCCAAAAGCTTATGTGTGCAGTTTTGAGGAAAGAATAAAACTGTGTCTGATGAAGTGACTAAAGTAATTCATACACAAATGTCTTTAATGAAAAAAGTCATCGTAGTCGTTAAATATGCACTTTGGTATTTTAACGTTGCATTAAAGGTGCCTACATACACCAGTGCTGTTTCTTAAGTCATTGACTGACTGTGCAGAAAGCACTTTTGGACATAGTCTTCATAAGAAGGTAACGCCTCATTGGCCAGGAGCGTCACAGAGGATAACAGTGCAAGCTCCTCAGCCGCTTCTAAAGGGCAGCTGGTGGAAACAACAGCACTTAAAGCACTTCATTGAGAGCTGATTTGTCCTTGTCATCTCCGACAGCTCCTTCTCGTTTTTCCCTAGCTGAGTTAAGTGAGGCTGGAGCCTGGCGAGCCCCGATCCGGTGCTCTACTTAAAGACAATAGGTATGGGAACACAGGGCATTATGGGAAGGGCGACATGACATTAACATTTCATCCTTGTTATGCACATTAGCATAAGAGAGGGATCAAGCTAAGGGGACAATCGATTAGACACCAAAGGAAATTTAAAAGGTGAACCGTCATTGGATAAACAATAAGAAATAATCGCAACATGCCTCTTTTTTGTTGATTGTATGAGGGTTTAGTGCCATGGTTATGAAATGTGAATTTATTTTCTTTTATATCTGCTTATGTTAATGAAATAATTTTGATTGGCCTGGAAAGTGTCAATATTATGACCCGTCAGTGTTTACAATGATAAAATACATTTATACTTTTATTAAAAAAAAATGATAAAAGATCTCTGTGTTACAAACTGACGTTGTTTGTTAATTGTAGGTCGTTTTAATTGTTTGCAGCATTTTAGTGCACCAGCAACAAACAGTTTGCAGGCGCAGGTGCTTGGGATTGGGCTTTATTTCATTTTTATTGAAATCGTTTATATCATTTTTATTGACCGAGTGAAAGAGATAACAGGAAATGCTGCATAGACATCCTCATGTGCACCAGTGTGAACCATTCTTAAGGTGTATATATGTGTATATATACAGATATCTGTACTGTAAAAAATATTTCTTTTGTCTCGCTTTAGAAGAAACAGTGTATTAAAGAAATGTGTTGTATTGAGGAAAAACTTTGGTCACTAAATGCCTTTAGCAAAGAAAACACCTTTACAGTGCCGAGCTCATGTAAACCTGACCCAAGAGGTTAACCTAAGTCTAAACCTTTGGCCAGTACTGTATTTATCAACAAAAGACATACAGTGCAATAATACATATTAAGACTGATGTTCTTTTACACACAAAAAGTTGGTTAGGAGGAGTTAACTACAGTAAATGTCATAGCAAGTGTAGGCAGGTAATTATGTACTCAATATGATTAATTTCAGGAGATTTCCTGTCTGTGTTATTTCATGCATGAAGTTACAAAGCCGTAACCACACATTGCACATTGGAGAAACATTGAGGGCTATATGTATAAAAACTTAAAAAAGTGAGTGTGTGGTGGTGGGTTCTGATTATTACCGCCCCCCTCAATTTTATTTTGGATACTGGCCTGTGTTGTTTGTTGTATATTAGAGAGGAGATGGGACTGCAGGTGTTTTACCTCACTCCTTAAAGTCAGGATCAGTGAGCTCACAGTCACCTTACAGTCACAGATGGAGAAACTTTCTGGATGACATGAACAAGTGAGAGAAAGAGAAATGTCAAGCTAAATTGAATTATTGCTATTTATTCACATAAAGTGTGAGTTAATATGTCTCTAGTGCATTAGGTAATTCATAAAATCACACTGTGTTTATGTCAATGCAGTGATGTTGACTTTATATATCTGCTCCTCACTATAATACATATATTACTCTCACATTATATTCATTCTATGTAAATTTTTTTGGATTTAGGCATGTCAGAAAAAACACAATTTAGAAATTTACCACAGAAATACAATGCTCTGTCTTGGAATTATTTTTAGAAAATATTTAAAAATATTTTAGAAATATTAAATGTTGGAGCCATTAGCCTATAGTGGGCAGGGTTTAGTTCTGTAGCGGTTTGGGCAAGCCGAGTTTCAGCGTGTGGTTGTTAGCAGACTCCCGATTCTTTCTTCCACAAAGTTTCCTATTGAACCTTTTCCCGTACTGTTATTAAAGCCATACAAATACTATGAAAAATAAGAAACCAAACGATAAAAACGATATAATAATGAATAATTAAGTTCACTATAAGCATAAACAATTCATGTAAGATTTTCACGGATAAAAACAGTCCATATAGCCTCTTTCAAAAGAACAGGAAAACATGATGAATAAATCTCTACAGGAGCACAAAACATTGGCAGTGTTAAAATAACTGGCACATAAGTCAGTTTTAGTGACAGTAAAGCAAAGAAAGCAATGATTGTTTGTTTGATGGAATAATGTTTTAGGGGCCTAAAGTCAGTCGCAATAATTCAACACAAACGTGCGTTTATCAAAGGGATGCAAGTACCATCTGTACAGACCACAGCTGCTGTCTGATTCAGCAAAATAAACAGAACTAAATTCAGTTTTATTTTCACCACGCCGAGACCGTAACAATGTTCACAAGTTTGAATAAAAAAATAGAAATAATTAATTGTTAAACACAATAATCAAAATCACAAATGTTCAATTAAGAATAAATTGTATGATAAATTGTAATTATGCCTATTGGAGAAATACAGTTATAATTTATATTTTTATTTATTTTGGTCTTTCTTCATATTTTTTTTCATGATGCCATAAATAGTGGCAAACAAACACTAGAGGACTTATTGTAAAACATTACTTTTATAAAAAAAATTAAAAACCAAGACTTTTTACAACTTTTGCAAACCTATCCTCCTGAAAAAATTTTCAAATGAATTGTTGAGATGTTAAAAAACTCATTGCAATAAAATATTTTTATTTTTAATTTTATGACATCTCCACTGTAGTGGAAAACAGTATTTTTTTACTTAAAAATGTCATACTTAGATTCTTTATCTTTCATAAAATTTACTTGTTGAAATGACAATCATTTTTAAAAGACAAAATAAGCAAGGTCACACCCCTCACATGTGATGTCATTTTAAACAGCCACTTTCAGGAACAATAAGATTGGCAAGCCACAGAATTTCATGAATAACACGAGAGATATAAGAAAAAACGTAATGTAGAGTGGACAACATTAATTGGCTGGATCTTAGTAGGATATAAAATTAAGAGAGAATATTGCTGAGATTATTATAAAAGTCAAAATGATAGACTCTGATTTAACTTAACATAACGCATATCATATAGCATACACAGATTTGGTCAGAGTAAAAGTTTATTGTATCTTTCTGCATCTAAAACATTTAAACCAATGTTTTAATTGTACTTGTGTAATTACATTATTGTTAAATTGTTCTAGATCACAAAATCTTGTTTGTGATGATTGTCTTTTTTATTTGTAACTATCTGGTGAAATAATAAATAAAATGATAACTAAAGAAAGATTTACTAATCATGTTAATTCTCTCTCTTTGCCCCACATGAAGTATGATCTCAATCATTTTTGCATTCGTACATCACTGGAAAACCCCCAAACTCTGACACACAGTTTCAAAATCTTTAGTCATATTTACAGAATCTATCTCAATGTCTTTCTGTCTGTCTTGTCTATCTACAGGATCTATATACAATACTATACTAATAAGTCTGCATTATGCTGCATAACTAAAGGAGGTGCGTGCATGTGTGTGTGTTTGACTTAAGGGACGGGTACAGGAAATGAACACAGTCTCCCCTGAGGCCACAGATCTCTCTAATGACTGTGAGAGTGTTTCTACGGCTTGCTCGCTGACCTCCACACATCCTCTCTGCATCACTTTTACAACATACATAATATGTACATACATATTAGTACATTCTTTTATGCATAATGCAAGTCGTCATCGCAAATGCCTGATTCGGACAAAACTCTGTATTTGCACTCTATTTTTATATGTTACATAACAGCAAATTCACTGAACAGATTCTAAATTATGATATAAAAAATTATCATTACAACAAAACATGTTATATCTTTAACCTCCTAAGACCCAAGCTTTGTTTTTTTTATTTCTTCCTGCTATTTTGGGGTTAGGAAGAACCAATAAATATAATAACCAATAATTTTTCTTTGAACATTAAGCAGTGTAATTGTCCACGTTTGTGTAAAGCAGGTTCCAGTTACTCAGAATTAAGTATTATGGTGCCAACAACACAAAAATGTGATCTCCACGTATGTGGACTTCCAGGTCTTAGAAGGTTAAAATAAATGACCTCAAAATAATAATATAATAATAATTGCATTGCATTGTAATGTAAAATGTAATAATATTTTAAAACATAATTAGTAATTGTCTACATGATTACTAATTGGAGTTTAATATGTATATTTCTTAATAATTCATCAATGCACACATTTTAAAAAGTCAACTTAAAGTTGTAAAATTGAGCAGCTTCCTCTATGCATGAGCACAAGATTGAGATAAAGATGTATCATAAATTGCACTTTTTCACAAGCAAGCTAGTGCAAGCACAGCTGCAGCGATACAGATACTTGATTTATCATTTTTACATGGCAGAAACCGGCTCCTTTCTAAAAGATGTATTATGAGGAAAATCATTTTAACTTTGCACCTATATGCTTTCTGTTGTCATGTCCTGTTCTTAGTTAAATGAGAGGTGAATGACGGAAGTGGTCACTTTTTATGGACAAACAGTGTTTAAAAACTGCAGGTGAATATACACACACATTCATGAATGTTCACTCGGACCACTAATAACCTGTATTCTGGTTTGTGACCCTGGACCCGAGTGGCAACCTAACAAAACTACCAAAATATGTGTTCATTGCACAAAAGAAAATCACTCAAATGCTAAACCCAGTGATATACAAAAGGATTAATGACAAACTGAATGGAAGTTTTCTACATTCGGTGAAAACAAAAGCAAAAGTTAATGAATGCGTAGCTTATGAATTTTATGAACGTAGCTTCACTTTGCTCAGTGTTTCAGTGTGTGTTTATTATTTGCATTTTAATTATGGTGTGTTTTTATCGGCTGTTTTTAGTAGCACTCTTATTTTTGCCATTGCAGTAGTATATACTTACTGTATGTTCCTGATGTACTCACATGCACAGACATGCACTTATACTGCACAACAACCATTTACATTTACAGTTAAAGACTTATGATGTTGTGTTGTATCAAACTAGCAGCTGTTCCGAGAGGGAAGTTTTTTTCAAAGCTTTACACCTCACTTTTACAAGAACAGGCCCACATCTGTGCTTCAGCGCACATGGACAGCACAACTCGAATCTTGTATTCCATAATTTCTGTAATGAGTCAGTCACTGCTTAAACAAGGTTACGAAGCTGTATCTACAGTCGGGACATAAAGCGAAGTCCATCGCTATGACACACAGCTGAACTTTGGAATGCTCAAGATTGGTCTGCCGTAAAATGCATTACTGTATATATCAAACACCATTTGCTTTTGGTTGTTATTTGGTTATACTGTATTTCCTAGAAGATATTTAAGATATATCAGAGAGATCATATGTTGTGGTATTTTCTCTGGTATCAGTGTTGCCCTTTTTTGAGCTAAACACCTATATAATAACTTTAATGCTTTGCTTCTTGTTCCATCAAATCTATATTAAATGTGTGTTGTGCAGGTCTATTTTTGAGACAGCAAAAATGTTTTGCGCAATGCATGCAGAGCATGAAGCTCCTGGTTGAGAATTATCACAGAGTAAAAAAACAAACAAAAACAAAACAAACCACATCCAGAGAAGACTTTAAAAGGCCCAAGTTGCATGTCATATAATTGTATGAAATGAAATTAAGCACATATGAACATCACATATGGTTAGTAGATGAAATAATTTTGCACAGCAAAATATATATATGAAAAAAAGTTTTAATTAACATAGTTTAAAAAAGATATTGATGAACGGTATATCCTTATACAAGCAGGGTATCAATCCCTGACTATAAAACAATGTCCAGACATTTTATTATTGATTACCGTATTATTGCTTTGTAAATAATGAATTTATCAAAAGAAAGGAAGAATCGAGTCCTGCTTGACAATATATATATATCTAAATAATATTATATCCTTTAGTTTATAGCAAAGCCATGATGGGTTTCATTTAAATTAGCGTTCTAGATAGATTTCATTGTCTGATATATTATTTGCTACAAGCTACATTTAGTGCAACTCATTCCAAATAGGTCGAATGTTTTTTTTTCAAATGCATAATTTTTCATGTTGAATTCTAGTTTACACTTTGGTTTTAAAATACAGTAAATGGTAGGCTAGAACAGGAACTACATCTGGCAAACTTGCTTATTTCATTGCAAGCACATGCTGCAAAAAGCTCTGAATAATAATAAAAAATCCAGCTGTATGCAAACTTCCCAAAGCCTTCTCAAATATTTAAGACTGTGAATATCACCCTTCCTCATAAGTATCAACATGTGGCTACATTTCTACTTTCAACTGTCCTTAGATGATGCACAAAATATAGATTAATTTCCAGAGTTATCAAAATGCAAAAGTGTGACATTAAATACACAAACCGCTTTTAGCAACAACACTGTTTAAGTCCCAGGGAAGCACTCCTTTTAGAAACCATGCAGGTCCACGATCTCTCTCTGAAACATTGCTTCCAGTTGACTCTCAACAATGCATGAACTGAATGAACACTGTATGGGTCAAACGTTTCATGGGGAGAACGATGATATAATGCTCCTGTCACGTTTTTAGTCCGTATTCCAAAAAGTGGTTAAGAAATGAAAGCAATGTATAAAGGCCATGCTGAGTAGAAGTTCATTTCCAAGTAGAAGTTCATGTTTAAGCGCATAAAAAGGGAGGGTGATAAAGACCATACATGTCCAGCATGCAGGCACTTTGAATAACATGTCTTTAATATAGCAATAATGTCTATAGATTCTCATGTAAAGTCATAACACAGCAAGCGGAAGACATGAGATGACAATGAGGAAAATGACTAAAAAAAATATCGCTGACTTTGGCAAAACAACAAAAGGTAAAATAAGAAGCGCAAAGTGTCCTTCATGGCAAAAAAAGCAAAGTAGGGGGTGATGATGGTCTGGAGATCTGGAGTCTATATGCATACATACCAAACATGAATGCATATGAAGAAGAAAAAAAACAAGACCCAAACAATCAAGAAGAACTGATTTCAGTTCACACAAAATAAACAAAAATAAAAAGTTTTGTCAGCCTCCATCTAACGACCCCCATTACCGGGGAAAAAACTTTCCCCTTTTGTTTAAACTTTATTGATCTCTTTTTATGCGTTTTAGAGAACTCACATGAAAAACTCTGGTGATGATGGGTTGTTGTCGCTGCTTGATGAGTTTTCTCGGAAGCCGTTGTTCACGAGCTTCTCGTACTTCTCTTTGTATGCGTCTCTCTCGCGCACCAGTCTGGAGATCTCCTGCTTGAGGTGGTCCACCTGCTGCATAAGATGGGACTTCTCGCCCTCCAGCACGTGCCTCTGTTGGACCCGCTTATAGCGACACGACTGGGCATAGCCTCTGTTTTTGAGGGTTCTCCTCTTCTGTTTGAGTCGGATCACCTCTTCTTTGCTGACGCCGCGCAGATGCCGGTTAAGCTCGCGCACGGACATGGTCACCAGTTGGTCGTCGGAAAAGCGCTCGTCCAGGTGCGCGTGCTGGTGGTGCGCGGCGGAGGTGCTATTGCCGGACTGAACCCCATGGGTTTGGTGCTGCTGGTGGCTGTGGTGATGGTGATGATGATGGTGAGGCGCGCCGTTCTGCGCGGCGGCGGCGGCGATGACTGCGGACACCACCGCGGCGGCGGAGCCCATCTCCTCCCCAGCCGCGGCACTTCCCGCCCCGGCTGCGCCGGTAAACTGCTGCGCTCTCGCATAGCCGTCGAAACTCTGGAGCTGGTGGCCGCTGTTGATCAGCGCCTCCACCGCGTCCTCGGGGCTGAAGCCCAGCGCCTCCGGGTTGAGCTGCTGTTGGTAACCGGTCATCCAGTAAAAATCCTCCAGGTGCGCCTTCTGGTCGCTCCCGGAGCCCGGGCTGGGCGCCGAGAAGCTCGGGGAAGGTGGAACCGAGCTGCAGGGCGTGCTCATTGGGGTGGAAGACAGGGAGCCCCCGGCGATCAGGCGACTGCACTGGTTGATGCTGCGATTGGGCTCCAGTGGCTCCTTCTTCACCTCAAACTTCATCAGATCGAAGTCATTAACATATTCCATGGCCAGGGGACTTGTGGGCAGGTCGGAGCTGCTCAGTGCCAGCTCTGATGCCATCCTCTTGCTGCTTACCGTCCTCCAGTGCGGCTGAAGAGCAGCTGTCAGGGCGGGCTGGGTCGGGACTGCGTGAGCCAGCTTGATGTTTGTCAAATCTTTAACTCTCGGCAGGAAAATAGAAAAACAAGTCTTTTCGGTGCTCCCCTAACTCCAGATTACGCGCGCTCCTTGGCACAGTCTGTTGCGCACACGCATCGGATCGCGTTCTCGTCTCTATGCGTGAGAATTTCGGCGGCTTTGGATTTCAAACATTTAACACTTTGGTGACTCGCGGAGAGCAGAAAGCATCGCGGTCAGACGGGTGGGTGTAACGTTTGGTAAGTGCGCCGACACATCGAGCAAGAGAGAGTTTTTAAAGTCGACACATTACTGTAGAGTTTTAAAGCATGCCTGAGTTTTATAGCGACCGTGACGTCATGCGCGAACGAGCCAATAGGCGCGCCGCATCGTAGAGTTATTCGCATACGACTTTGGAAAGCCAAACTTTTCTCGTCAGCTGACTGCCGTGCCGTTGCAGAAATGCAAAAGAAAAGAGTTAAATTGACGCACCGTGAACGTTTAACTCTTTTAATCTGCATTGTTTTCATGCAGTGTTATTTAAAAGAGTGATTTTTTGGTGCGTAAATGGTTTCTAACTGTGCTATGTAACGGGGTTTTGAACTGAATTTTTACAGATGTATTCAGGATAGCTACAAACTCTGCCTATAATTACTATAATAAAATAACAAACAGCATATTTATTGCAAATATTCTGCAAATAAGCTTTCCAAAAATATGTATATGATAATATAGATGATATGGTGCGTGGAAGTCGAACTTCTACATTATACTGTTGCATTATTCTGCTGGATATATATAAACCCAAATCTTGACCAAGAAATAATCACATTGCCAGTCTCATTTTAGATAGTGGCTTAAATAAAATTTCTTTTTAAAGAATAATAATGAAAGTAAGTGAGGTTCATAGACAAAGTATGGGTCATTTTAAAGATTCAACAGTGCCACCTTTTGGACATAGAGAGGATTGAGTACGTGAGACTACTCATATCCTGTCATTTGTTAACTTTTGATTTAACATTTAATATTAGATACAAATTACTAGGACATGTGATATTACACATGAGTTAAGAGAGAAACACACATCTGTCTTTAAAGTGCAACATGATTCACATAGAACTATTTTATGTATTTACAAAAAAACAAAGCAACATTATCATAAAAAACATAAAGAAAAGAAATAAGTTATTGATTACTAAATTATCATTTTTTTTCTTAAAAATAAAAAGAATATTGATTTTTAATGCATCAGCCTGACTACATTATGTCAGCAAAAGTTAGGGGAAGATCAGGTAGAAGAGTTCCTAACTGCAACTACACATTTGTACTTACAGTAAAACACGTGAAAGAATGCCAGATGATTTGTGGCAGTTGTGGCAGCTGACTGACTCAAAGCTAAAGGAAGACAGGCTTGACTTTTAGTGACAAACCAGCACAGATCAAGTGACTGGCTATAAAACCTGTTTATCTGTTCCATGCGATCTAGTCATATATTAAACAACTCTTCTGTTCGTTGCTCTTTTACAAGAGGTCAGGGGTCGATTGTTGCAGTATTTTATTGTAATTCTTTTCTCCTTTCCAATCCTCAAGGATTCAGTATTGCATTAGCCCAGAGGACAGTATTAGCAAAATCGTTTTTGTTTGTTTGCTTTGTTTAATAAACAGTGCCTGTCACTTTAATGAATGTTTCTTTATCATAATTCTTACTGTCTTGGCATTTTTTATATTTTTACATTTTTATTTAAAACTCTACATTCTGAAGAAAAGAAGAAAAAATCATTTAAAATCCACAAGAATGTATCCATGTTGTGGTGAGTTTCCTACTGAAAAACTCTCCTCTGTGGGTATACTAAGCTTGTGCTAGGCTTCACACTGCTACAGCAAATAGTGATTTCATGCCCTGCGCAAAAGCCTGTAATCATTTACTTAGTATCTTTTCTGGCAAAGTCTATAATCTCATGCTTGGGATCTCTGGTATTTTTAGATGCCAGAGTGAGACGAGTATAATGATAGGTGAAATCTCTCTGACCGCCAGCCATGAATGATTACATCAGTAGCTGTTACTCTATGTGTGTGCGTGCACGCGCGTGTGTGTGTGTGTGCATGCGTGCTTGTATGCAGTGCATTTGCTTTTTACAGTGCATTACACGTGCTCTTTATATGCCCAATGACAACAAAAACCTTTATTGACTTGAATGTATGAAAAGATTTAATCAAATTCAGAACTTATTGGACTTTGTTTTCTCACTTTGACATCAAACCAAATAAAACTCATAAGAGAGATTGAAAACATTTTACTATTAAGTTGCATTTGTTAACATTAGTTAATGTAAGAAAATGCATTAGCTAACATGAACTAACACTGAACAATAGTTTTTCAGCATTTATTCATCTTAATCTGTTAATGTTAGTTAATGCCAATACAGCTGGAGCTAGGGATGTTAGTTAGTTGTGCATTAACTAATGTTAACAACTATAACTTTTGATTTTAAAAATATATTAATAAATGATAAAATTACCATGAACTAAGATTACTAAATGCTGTAGAAGTTTTGTTCATTGTTAGTTCATGTTAGCTAATGCATTAACTAATTGTTAACAAATACAACCTTGTAAATTATTACCAAAAATCTTTTCTTAGACCTTATATTCTGAAGCGTTTACACACAGAGACATAACTATGTAAGATTTGTACATTTTTCTTGGATGTTCTTGTGGAATAACCAGGGTCTCGCTTTACAATTGCTATACAGTGATTTAAGTGGTTGTTAGTGTGTTGCTATGGTGAAGGAAAAGGAGGAGAGAGGTGCAGGACAAAGATTATGACACAGGCCTGACTCACATTGCTTTACCCATTGCACCATAGCTCGGACTGTGGATGAATGATTAATACTGTACCTTTACTTCACCACTATATACACTGGCTGCATGATCTACGCCAAGCTTTACTGTTGGCTTTTTGGCGTTTTATTTACAGAATAACACATGCATATTGATCCTCAATCTGATCATAACAACAAATAAAGTAAAAGTAGTAAAGGAAGTAAAAAAAGGCCTTTTCATCTGCTTATAACAAGCACTGTATATCAGTGGCGGGCGGTGACTTCTTTCTCGAGGGCGCGCAATGCAAAGCTCGTCACAATATGCATGTAGTTCATCATTTGTGTGGTTTGTCATTTCAAAATATTTGTCCGGCGCGTCAAGTGATCATGTGTGCATCACGTGTCTTGTCAAAATAAGTGCCTGCTGCAGATGCGTCTAAAGGGTTTATGATAAAAGAGACGCTTGTGTTTGCCAGATACTCGCATAATCTCATGCGTAATCACAGTTTACTGTTAAGCGAGTGTCTTGCGTGTATTTTGTGAACGTGACCGTTTTTTATCATAAACGATTTCAGCGCGTGTGCAGCAGGCACTTATTTTGACAAGACATGTGATGCACATGACGCAAAAAACACATATTTTGAAAACACAAACATGACACTCCGAACACATATTTTGAATTCGTGCCCTCGGAAGAGAAGTCACCGGCCGCCACTGCTGTAAATGCAAAACACTTCAGTTTCGCTTAATTTTACATTCAGTGTGTAATTATATATATATGTATCCAGGGTGAAATTTGCTGGGGGGATGGGGGGATTATCCCCCCTCTGGTCTTTATATCCCTACCTCTGATGAATTATTTATTTTGTATCTTTCATTTAAGGCCGTTAATAAGTAAAAACGCTGCCACACATTCACATTTAAATATTTTGTGTTTTTGCATGTCTGGCGCAAAGCCAGCCCAGTCTCACAAAATTTCGTTATATAGCCAGGTAATTTTTTTATTCTTTTTTCGTGATATTATCACAAATTTACGTGTTTTTTCATGATCGTATACGTATAACAAATTCCTGTTTTTGTGTGATTATTACATGTAGGTTACTCAACTGTTTTGTCCTATTTTTTTTACCATTGTCCCTTCAGTTTAGTTTTACATAAAATGACATCCTTACCCAAACCCAACTCTAACCCTAACGCCAGGCGACATATAAATAATAAATCAGAAAAAATAATATAAACCAATATATAAAGTGACATTCAAATGGAAGCACCAAATCTAACCCTAAACCGAAGTGACAATGGTTTAAAAATAGGAAAAAGCAGTTGAGTAACCAATACGTGATAATCACACGAAAACAGGAATTCGTTATACGATCATGAAAAAACGCAGAAATTCGTGATAATATCACAAAAAAATAATAAAAAATTTACGTGACTATATCACAAAACCTTGTGAGACTGAGAATGAATGCATTCTGGCATGTACAGGTTCAGGTTCTGTAGTTGTTTTATTAAGTTTCTGTAAAAGAGACCAGTCAGTGAGAGCTGTGCAGTAAAAGTAAACCTCACTCCCTGATATCAAGAAGTGCTCTAGCGATAGATGTTAGATCTGATGGCTGTAAGAGCGTCCGACTCTCATACCAGAGCGGTTCGAATCCTGTTCAGAGCGAGTGTGAGTAGGACTGGTTTCTATACATATTTTATTCAACAGTTACAAGAGATACCTTAATACGCTAAATAATCAATACAAAAAATATATTTTTGAAAAACATCTTCCCCTCAGATCTTTTCACAAATTCGTGTTTTATATTTGCTTATAAGCACTGAAGTTGCAATCACAATATATTCATAATAATTACATTACAACTCTTGTGTGTGGAGTTGGACAATGAACTTCATTTATTTGTATGGTGTAGGGCCTCCTTTTGCTGCATCAATTTATATTGGGAATGACAGATAGAAGTCTTGCACACACAGCCCAGGAATTTTAAGTCAATTTTCTTGCAGAACAGTGTCCTGGTGGAGGAACGTGTTTCCCGACTCACTTCTCCAAAGCACAGAAAAGAGGCTCAGTAATATTAAGATCTGGTGACAATGCAGGTCATGTGAGATTTTAACGGACCCATATGTTTGTATTGATGATGCATTATCATCATGTAAAACAGTAGCATCTTTAGGGTACAATGTTTGATTGATTAGCGGTACAATATGCTCCAGAATAGTTTATTAGCCTTTGGCAGTGATATGTCCATGTATCAGAGGAAGTGAGCCTAGGTTGTGTTATTGCTGCTTCACTCAGGGCGCAGATGTTAAGCCGTTTGTGGGTCTCTCTGTTTCGTAACGCTCCTGGATGTGGAGATTTGTGCTGCTGACACTATTGAAGCTGATGTTTTGTGCTGCCACAAGTGACCAAAGGTTTGGATGTAGTAGTATTGAAAAAAGTGGGCTTCCGAAAAATAGTTTTGGTGGAAACAGTCAAGGTTTAATTTTATTCTGCAGTAAGTTAAGCAGCAGTGGGTTTTTTTATACAATCCGGATAAGTACACAGACATCCCTGTCAGCCAGCTTCCTTGTGTGTCAACAATTACTCCTGTTGAATCTGGTTTGTCCTTTATATATGTATGTGAAAATTACCCTTGCTTTTATAAAATGCTGCATAGAAACCATCCTAAATGGTAAATGGACTGCATTTATATAACGCTTTTAACAGACCTATGGCCATCCAAAGCGCTTTACAATTAGCCTCACATTCACCCATTCACTCACACATTCATACACCGACGATGATATCCTGATCATTTCTCAAAAATGAACTTCTTGAACTTGTGCACAGCTGAGCAGTTTTAGATCTCCGCCTTTAAACGATGCCCAATTAATGTCATTGACATAAAACAGCGCCTGTCAAAGTTCAAATCCTCTTCGAGCAGCAAGAATGGTTTATTTTTCCAAAACCATCAGTAATCGGACAAGCAAAAGTGCGACCCCTGGTCACAGAAGCACAAGTAAGGTTGAACAAACAGACAATTAGGCTAGATAATAGTAAAAAGAAATAATAGGCAACAGGAAAATGGTAGTTATAATCTGAATGCACTTCATATGCATTTTGTAACTGTATGCTTGCATGCTGACTTTTTACATCGCATGCTTTCATGTTTATTTTAGTGAAATTTTATTAATAAACAAAATATTTAGGATTGTATTCTTAAAGCTTCTTAGCTTGCACTTTGAAAGCTCTTAAAAACGTAAACTTCTACTTTGAAGTCTTAGCTTAAGAGCGATTTAGGACCAATCTAAAAGCAACTCTGAGCAGGAAAATACTAAACCATTTTAGCAAAAACATTTTAGGGAGAAGGCGGGCTGACCTTGTCGCTATGTGTGTATTGGTTGATTGTCTAAGAAGGAAAAAAATAGCACTTTTAGGTATGGAGTGACACAGAGATGACATATTTTTGTAGACTTACCTGTGTCAGGACTCTGCCTTGAAGTCTTGTTAAATTTGTATTTTGTCATGGTGGCAGAGTTCTGGCAGTCCCTGGCCTTGTGTGGAGGTTCATGCCTTGTTTTTGTGTTTGGGCATGTACCTCCGGTGTCTTGTCATTTGTCCCCGCTCCCTCGTCCTCCTGCTTATTGTTAATTATTACTTATTCCCATCACCTGTTCCCCGCTCGTTATCTTGTTTGGTTTGCTCTATTTAATGTCAGTGTTTCTTTAGTTCTGTGCAGGATCATTGTGTTGTGTTGTGTCGTGTTCCACGTCATTCAGAGTCAAGTTACCCAGTCAAGTTGTAAAGTCTGTCAGTTTCGTGTCTTCATGTTGTGCACCCCCTCGTGGGTTTTTGTTTGTAAAATAAAGTGTTTTCTGTTTCCCCCTGACATCGTCTGCTATTGGGTTCATTCGTCCTGCAATCCTCACAACCTGAAGTAAGCAGAAACTGGTTCCCTCCCTTGTATTATCTCAAAAAAAGTATATGATGTCTTCATAAGATGAACACAACTTTTATGAATTTTGAAGTCAAAAATATGCTTTTTATATTCATAAAATTTTAATTCATAAAATTAGCACAATCTGTGAAGATTAACTTGTTGGACAAAACGTGTAAGTGCACAGAAACATTTATAAACCATCTTAAACTTATGTATTAAAAGCCATCACTTTGAAATGCAATTTTTCCTATTGTACATTACCTACGCACACACGCTATATAGATATGTATGTACTGTATATATGTGTATATATTTATTTTTTTAATTACCACGCTGTTATTGTGTTATTGTCATACTTAATATATTTAATAAGAATTATTAATGCCAAAAACAGTGACACAATAAGGTACTGTAAGTGCTGATATTGTTTGTGCGATCACTTTGCTTATGAAAGTCTGTAACAGACCCAAATCATCTCTGCTGCAAAGTTGCGGTTTTTCCAGTTGCCAAATCTGTTACTGTAGTTCATGTAGTTATTACTTCTATTTCTGGCGCTATGGCATTTCTGCACTGTGTTAAAGATGTTTGCATGTCTCTAATAAAATGTATCATAAACATGATCCAAATCTATCTCTAATCTGTTGTGTCTTATTAACTCACTGTCATGCATTGTATGCAACACTTTTTCTCTCTCTCTTCGAGTTTTGTCCATGTTCCCTGCTGCTAAAAAAACTTTTAAGCCTCCTAACAATTTTGAATCTTAAGACCTCTTTTAAGGGTTAAGATGCTTTCTGAATGATTGTTTTCTTTATTAGGGTATTTTCTGTATACTCTCAGAAAAAATGTACTAATGTTGTCACTGGGACGGTACCTTTAAAAAATGCCCTGATAGGTACCATTTTGGTACAGATATGTACCTTTGAGGTACCAATATGCAACATTTAGGTACCAAAGTGTACTTTTTTAAAAAGGTACATGTACCGGCTCAGTGACAACTTTTGTACCTACCATTTTTTCTGAGAGTGTAATTTTAAGGAGATGTGCCCACATTTTTCATGAATACTGGCCCTAGTCTTTATGCATCCTAAATGTTGAGTTTAATAGTGGGCGTATAGTGGTTATAGGGTTAGCGATTGCATTTTGCCTAGAGCGGCAGTTGAGCTTGGCGTCCGCCTTGACTGTTTCACAGACTTTGTTTCACATTTGGCACCTAAACTCTGGCCTCCCTGACACACTATCCCTGTTAAAATCCAGATTAAAGACACATTTCTTTAACCAATCATATAGACATGCATTGCCTAACCTTGTGTTACAGTTAAATGATCATATTCTACTCGAAATGATATGAACAGCAGCTACCCTTCAATTGTTATTCATGTCTTTTTCTGTTTCAGCTCCAGCTCATGGGCCCAACCACAACAAAGACTTTGACTGAAGCCAGCTTTGAATCATGATACAAGCCTGACATATTTTAAATAGTACATGTTGGCACATTAAGCTGCGTGCATATATGATGCATCTTGTTCTTCGGATAATAGTTTCTGCTAGTAACGGATGAAAGGTCAATGACCTCCAGTCGTCATCCCGTTTCTTTTGAGTAGGTGCTACAGTGACTTACAGTTTCCACAAGCCACATGACTTTACTCATATTGATGAAAGGCTTTACTTTGACCTTTAACCTTGTATCTGATCACAAATAAACAGAGCTCTGGTGTCAGATCAAAAATGACTGTGCAATAGACGGATAAATCAATCTGTGTTATTTGGCTAACTGCATTACTCAATCTGACTCTGATTAATCTAAGCTCTTACACATATTGGGCAAACCCAAACTGTTTGGTTGTTTTTGTTTTCATTCATTGATTGAGCAAACAAAGATAACTATGTTAAAATGTTAACCGTGACTTAAAACCATGCGAAAATAGGATCGGGTCACATTTCATTCGGATGAAGGAAAATTACGTTTTTTTTTCTCAATTGTCATGAAAGGAATGTCACAATGCAAAAGATCGTAATAACATTTCAGAGCCTCTTTGGCCTAAAAATCTCGAGCACTGACCTATATTAACAGATGACCCAAGTAAAAAATATATGTGCGATATTTCCTCTTGAAAGAAAGAGAAACCCTATTACAGGAAACTGGAAAACACAAGTACGTGAGAGAAGACATGGCAGTCATGAAAGCATGTGAAACTGCTCTTGCATGCTATGATGTGTAAAGGATGTGATGTGCACACAGACTATCTCTGCAATCATACATGACAAATGGTGAAGGAGCTTTAGTTGTGGTTGCACACATTGCTCTAGTTTAGTAAAAACACATTTTGCTGCATATTGCATAAATGTATCTATACATTAGCTCTTTTAAATTAAAATGAATTGTTGACCTAAAAATCTTTCTTTGCATTTACTTGATAATATGGTTTCTCACAGACTGCACATGAATATATTAAGCAAAATATGCAAATCAGATTGGAAATCTCCAGGAGAAAGGGGATTTTAAGTGAATAATGACATAAATCTCAGTTTCTCACTATCATGTAGTATTATATTGTAAAGCTATAGTTTGTCTTAAGAGCACATAGCAAATGGGATGTTACAGCCCAGTCTCCTGAAGATGCGTATAAATAGCACGAAGTGTAAAAATCGTGCAATACATACACCAAATTCCACTTTGGCATGCATATGATACGCCAATCCTTCCCATTCACTTAAACGGTGCATCTTTTTTTTTGTTGTTTTATTTATTGGTTTCTCAATTTTTTTACCATTGTCGCTTGGGTTTAGGGTTAGAACAACTTTGTGTTTTATAAAAATGACACCCAAACCCCAACTCCAAGCGACCATGGCTTAAATATAGACAAAAACATGGAGAAACCTGTATATTAAATGACCTTTTTAAGCAAATCTCAAATCTAACCCTAAACCCAAGCGAAAATGGTTTAAAAAAAACAGAAAAAAATGAGAAACCAATAAATAAAACGACAAAAAAAGATGTACCATTTAAGTGAATGGGAGGGACTGGCGTGTCGTGTGCACGCCGGGGTGGAATTTGGCATATGTATTGCACAATTTTTGCTATTTATACGCATCTTCAGGAGACTGGGTAGGATGTTACAATGGCAGCGTTTATGTCATCCATCATCAAACTTTTCAATGTTTCTCTTTACGTATCCTTTTGTATGACATGGAAGAAAAAGAAAATCTTCATCTTTGGAAGAAATGTTTTACGAAAGATGGGGGACTGAAAAATTCTAAGCAAAAATGTCAGCCCTTAAACAAACCAAATCTAAGTCCTTTCACTCCACATGAATATGCACTGGTGCAAAATGCACATATCTCCTTAGAATTAGAGAACAAGATCATATAGCCAATATTTGCTCATTATATACGTTACAGTCAATGTAGATTTCACACCAAAGACTTGTAGTGGCACACTGGGATACTTTATTGTGTCAGGATATTTACCAAAGGATTCAAACAGTTAAAATAATTTAATAAAGCAATCTTTAACAGAAAAAATCAGGTCTTGAAGACATTTTAAAAATGACCATTATTTTTAATTGTGCATTCGTACTTTAGGTAATAATTATACATTCACAATCTAAAAATGGCTGGGTTATTTTTGACCCATAATGGGTAAATATTGGACAGATCATGTGCTGGGTTAAAAACGGACTCAATGCTGGGTTATTTTAACCCAACTATACCCCATGGTTGCATAACAACAACCCAACATTGTGTCCTTTTTGATCCAGCATGGGGTAATTTTTAACCCAGCATGTGTTCTGTCCAATATTTAACCATTTTGGGTCAAAAAATAACCCAGCCATTTTTAGAGAGCTTATTGTTGTTATGAGGTGTCCATGAAAATGAAATATACCACGGCAATCTAATTAAATAGTTGAAATATCCCTGTATTTAAATCCACACATATCCTTTTACACTATAATCTTGTTATACTCCCATGTTTCAGCCTACAGTAAGTTGTTATGTCCTAAGTCAATGAGTTTTATCTATTGACTTTTTCTATTGATTAATTTATTGATTCCAAACATACCCTAAAATTCATCCAAATGCCAAAACCTCAGTTCTTTCTAAACGTGACTACTAACACCGCGCTTTATTAGCTTGCACCGGTTAAAAACAGGAAATGTAAGACCGGGATGTGACAAAAGACATGACATTACAGTACGAATGAAAGATCTTCCCTACAGAGGAGTGGATGTTGCTACACTCAGATAAGCAAAAGGGCCCTTGTGGAAGCTCAATTTTCACCCAGCGTCCAGAATGTGGGCAGTGCTGTGAGTAATTACATTAATCCATTTATCATCTGCTGTCTGGGCAACCCAGGAGACAACAGTAGGGCCAAAACCAGACAGATAGCATTAAATTGGGCCTGTTCCTCCATTATCGACTTCCATTTCTTTAAGATTTTGGTTATTCAGTCATATTTTATAGGTTCTGGAGGAATATACTGTTGGAGCTGTTTGATACCGACATGTGCCCTCTTAACAAGGGTTTAATAACAAGCAGCAATAGGCCAATAAATGTAACACAGCTATGAAATACGCATCAATACAGAACATATTTAAGGACAGAGTTTAGATTACGGAAGGACTAGGTCTTATTGTTATTAGGACATTTAGGTTGTTTTTACAAAAATACTTTCCAAAAACACATTGCTGCTGTGCATTTTGTGGAAAAAAACTGTGGTATTGATATATTTAAAAGTAGGTCGATGCAAGCTGTTTAGTTAAGACAGCTGAAACATGCATTTTAGTCTGGGACTAGTCTTAAAGGGGACATATCATAAAAATCTGACTTTTTCCATGTTTAAGTGCTATAATTGGGTCCCCATTGGTTCTATCAACCTAGAAAATGGGTAAAAGATCAACCCAGTAACTTAGTTTTGGTAAACGATTCTCTGCATCATGTGAAAAAATGGGAAATTGAAACTTGGCTCCCCTTGTGATGTCAGATTGGGATCATCTGCACTATCCAACCACGGCACTGGCATTTAGTGCATAAATCAGCTCATTTGCATTTATAAGGACACACCCAAAAACACCACATTTTTGCTCACACCTACAAAGTGGCAAGTTTAACATGCTATAATAAATTGTCTGTGGGGTATTTTGAGCTAGAACTTCACATAGATACTCTGGCGACACCAAAGATTTATTTGACAACTTAACCCTTGTGCATCAATTAAATAAAGTTACACATAGGTTCACAGGGGACAAAAATGTCTATGTCCAAAAAGATTATAGATTAATATTTTTTTCCACTTTCACTGATGCCATATTTTTAACCAACATCAGCTCTAATCACAATGACCAAACATTCATTAACTTTCAGAATTTTAAACCCTTCAAATGCTAGTTTGTTTACACAATGCCACTGTTGTTTTTTATGAAAAAAACAACAACACCTCCTTTGCAGCGGTTGTAGTCTTGTGATTTCCAGCACAATATTTTTTTTCATTCAAACTGTTCACACACGCACACACACATGCTCACACACACACACACACACACACACACACACACACACACACACACACACACACACACACACACACGCACACACACACACACACACGCACACTCTGGTTTTCATGTTTTGTGGGGACATTTCATAGACGTAATGCATTTTATATCATACAAACTGTATATTCTATTCCCCTTACCTACCCCATTCTCTAACCCCAACCATCACAGAAACCCTTCTACTACTTCACATTTTCAAGAAACATCATTCTGTTTGATTTATAAGCTTGTTTTCTCATGGGGACCTCGAAATGTCCCCACAAGGTCACAAAAATACTGGTATTCCTATCTTTGTGGGGACAATTGGTCACCACGTGATAATTACCAGGTACACACACACACATAAAATTTTCAGTACACACATACAAACCACACTCTGACATCCATACCAACACACCCACACAATTATAGCTTCATAATATATCTAATCGGCTCTATAATATGCATAAGCAGAAAACAACAAAGCAATAATTTGCTTTTTATGCCAAACCTAAAAAAATGGCACCATCTGGTAAAAATAGTAAAAATTTAAAATTTGAAGCCTTGCCAACAGAATGAAAGCCTGTTAACAAAGATTGCATCATTTTATAGTTGAATGGCACCGAGATTAAAAATTGCAGTTTTAATGGGTTTCAATGGGGTCATTTTTGTCCAAAAGGTCCTGAGAGGAAGTATTTTGTGTACCTAGTAGGAAATAGATTTTTTAAAGGAAATGAAGGTGAAACATTAAAATTCCAATAAAAATGCACACCTGTGGCAAATTTTATGCAGTTAGCATTAACACAGGCAAAGTTATCAAAAAAACAAAACTGAAAAAGACAAAAATGTCCTCAAGGATGCACAAGGGTTAAAAATAGTCTTTTGGAATGTCTAATTTAATCCCTGTCTGGGAAATTGACACATAGGCCCAGAGGTGTAAAGTACTTAAGTAAATGTACTTCGTTACTGTACTTAAGTATTTTTTGGGCTACTTTGTACTACTGAGTATCAAAAATATAAGCAACTTTTACTCTCTACTCAATTACATTTTTGATTGGGTATTTGTACTCTTTACTCCACTACATTTGAAATGACATTTAACGTTACTCGCTACATTGTTTATTCATCAAATAAAAACGAGACGAAAGTGTCAGAGGGTGGTGATGGATAGAATCTGTGGTCGCGAGGTTAGACGGACACACACAACTGAGGTACCTCATGTGGCGCCACGCAGGGCAATTGTATGAAATCAAAGTACTGCGAGAGCGAATCAAATGCATATGGAGAAGTCTGGTCTCGCGGTACTTTGATGTCAAACACTGAATGGCTTGCGTTGAGCCACCGTAGCGGGACATCTGCGTGCTGCGTATGTCATAAACTGTAGAGAAAAGTTAGCGTCTTATCTGAGAGACGAGATAAAGAGCAAACATATGGATCCATATCACATTTGCTTCTGTCAAGGGACCCTTTGTTAAACATGTGATGCTACAATCAAACAAAAGTGATGCGCGATTGCAGGAGGGCCATCCCGCACCTCAAAGGCAAGCACAAATGTTTTATATACTCTGATGCTACTTTATCAGCTAACCTGAGCTGGTTGATATAACTTACTATATAAGCCAAAATAAACCAGCGATGTCCTGTACTGATTGCCTGAGTAACTTAAGTACATTATAAGATTGATAATAAGTGTACAATTTCACTCTCCTCACATTTAATCAAGTATGCTGTAATGTATTTACTGTAAAGAGGGATGCATGACGGAAGAAATGTAGTGCACATAATGTGAGATAGTGCTGTTACGTATACTACATGTGTTTTCAATTAATCTTTCAAATGAACAACTTCACGTTTTTAATATGCAAATTTCTGTTACTGTATATTAACTGTAACAACCTACTGGACTCTAATACTGGAATTTTTTTTATATATTTAGATTATAACTTTTTTAATTTGTACACTTATTGGCCTATGTAAGAATATTTGGTAACACTTTACAATAAGGTTGATTAGTTAACATTAGTTAACAATACATTTGTTACTGTATTTATTCATCTTTGTTAATGTTACTTAATAAAAAATTAAGCTTTAATTGTTTGTTCATGTTAGTTCAGAGTGCATTAACTAACGTTAACAAGATTTAAATAAAGTATTACTAATTGTTGAAATTAACATGAACAAAGATGAATAAATGCTGTATAAGTGCAGTTCATTATTAGTTCATTTTAACTAATGTAGCTAACTAATGATAACTAATGAACCTTATTGTAAAGTGTTACCATATTTATATAACAACAGTTAGGCTATATATTTGTCAGCATGGCACTAGACTAAAATTATATGGGTTTAAAATAAATTTAATGTAGACTAAAATCTCATGGCATTTAGTTGAATAAAATTAGACTAAAACCAAATGAATTCAGATGACAAAAATAACTAAAACTAAATTAAATGTTAGTCAAAAGACTATGACTGTTTAATCTGTGTTTGTTCTGCCAGGTCAAAATTTTGAGGTGTTTGATTTCTTTTCTGTATTAGGAAGTAAAACCTCATAAATAAACGTTCTTGGTTTTCACTGACCTACAATGTCTCTTTGTGTTGAGGACTAGTGCATCTTTGAGCCAACATTCAGTACGAGTAAAAATACTTAAGTACTTTTAAATTGGGTTACTTTAATACTTTTACTCAAGTTGTATTTAAATTGGTAACTTGTAACTTGTAGTGGAGTAATTTTTACAGTAAGGAATCTGTACTTTTACTCAAGTATGGCTTTCAGCTACTCTTTACACCTCTGCATAGGCCTGGTTTTACAAAAGTCCTTTTCACGAAAAATATACAGAAAATGCGCCCGTGATTTGTCCGGGATTGTTTGGTTTTTGGTTCCTTCACACTGCCAAAGATTTTCCGGAATCTATGCATGCTTTCACACAAATACCGTAAAGATCCCGTAAAGACACGTGGCGTATTTTTCCACAGCGTCTGAAGTTTGCGTATTATCCGTGATTTCTCTCTCAAGAAACCACGTGTATGCATTTTTGTTAATGATAACGCATGATGCGCTGTTCTGTCATGCTGGTGAATGATCTCAGCTTCAGCCCAGATAATGACCATCTCCCTAATCTATGCTTCAGTCCAGTTTGTCAGCATTTCTCGTTGTAAATGTTGATCTGCATTTAAATCCCTGTGTCATGGTGCGTCCACACTACGGCACGCCCCTTACAGCATTGTTTCTGCCTCTTGTTCACACAGACTCCTTTCCGTGAATGTTACGGCAATGTTACTAAGTCCTCTTCACAGAAGTGATCCCAGAACATTTATGGATTGCGTTTGTGTTCACAAAGAAGCCTCTCTGACAATTTTACTGAAATTTTGTGGGATCAAAGTGCTGCATGAATGTTAGACAAGGCTTAGCTGAGCCAGAATTTAACCTTTAATATAACCTTAGTTAAATTAAGATATTTAAGCATCTTTAATGAGCATGCCTTAAAAAAAGATGTTACGGGTGTGTATCTTAAGAGAAATCAATGGCACTAGCTTATTTTAAGACCTGTCAGTGCAAGTTATTTTTAGTTGAGACAGCTCAAACATGTGTTTTAGTCTAGGACTGCTAGCCTTAAGCATTTGTCTGTGAAACCAGAGGATAGTATATTAACTTAATCACAAGCTATTCACTTGTCAGGTACAATACAGTACAAACAGGGTTATGTTATGTAAAGGTACAAATTCAAGCCATTTACTGTCACTTAAACATACAAAACACTAGGCTACAGTAGTGTGGGTGGTTCATCATACAACACAAAATTTGAGTTTTTAATCATTTTGGACTATTATTGTGTTACTTTGAGGTATTTTTGAAGGTTTACAAGTAGGAGCAGTTTGGACACCCAGCTAAACATCTCATTTTTTTGTGTCCAATGGGAGAAAGTCATACAGGTTGAGACACGAGGTTAAGTAAATAATGGCACATTTTGATGCTGCTCTATTTATTTATATAATGCAGTAATGTATTAATTTAAAAGTAATAAATGTAGTGAGATGTATTGTACTAGACTAATCCACATTCACAATGTACATACAGTAAAGTAAAAAGAGGCTTTATTTTGAAATGCATTGTCATTCATACCACAAGAAAGATTTATTTCCTACGCAAGTGGAAGAGAAATGTCAGTAATTCAGAGATGTATCACTGATAAAATTTTAGTGGTTAGTGTGCAGGAACAAGAGTGTGTCAAGATGCTAGATGTTGACTTGGAATCTTATAATCTTCTGTCTCGTGTTTTCCACAAGATTCCTGCACAACTAACAATGCAAAGTCTTGATCTAACTTCCCATTCTGACTGTCATGATCATATCACTTTATTGGCTGATCTTTTATGCGGCATTTCTATGCTATCATTCTTTATTAGCTGTGACTGAGCAAGTTTTTGTTGGTTTTACGCTTGATTGGAAAATATGACCACAGTAATTCTGAAAGAAGACCTAGTTGATGATATCTTCATAGCCTTGTTCTTGGGTGCACAAAATAGTTTACCGAGTAGTTACTATTTGATCAAGATTTTACACATAAACTGGGTTCACATATGTAAACCAACACACACATGAACACGCACATGCCCTGTAATGAGGTATTCTCTGACCTTTCATTACACACCCCAGGAGAACAGTGATGGATCATCCTTTAAAAATAACCTTCTGTGTTGGGTCATTTAATGATTTACAGTTATGATCCACATGTAATTATTACATTCATTATTTGGTGTGGTGAGCATTGTGTTAGCAGAGCAAAAGGTTGTGGGTTCAGGCCCAGGGAAAGCTCATGCTGATAAATCTATAGCTTGAATGCACTGCATGTCATTTTAGATTAGCTGTAACAGCTTGTACTTTTATGAAAATATGATGCATTTTTGCAGTCTCTTTAACTGATCATAGTAAGAAAACTGAAAAACAATAAGATCTAAGCAGTGAGAAAAAAGATTTACTGCTAAATAAACTATTTTGTTGTTGTGAATACTTGTAATAAATGTATACATTAAGTACTGTGCTGCTTGTATATGTGTGTCTTATAAACAAACACGTGTGAGGGATCATTTGTTGGCTTTAGAGCTTTAAAGGGTCTTACAGTTTTGCATATTTAAACTTGCAGTATAAATTTAACTTCAAACACTCTAAGAAAGCATATGTTAATTTTAACACATTGTATGTTTTTCAACACATTATGTGTCATTTTGTGTTGATTTTGTGTTGTAATAAATAAAAGGAAAAACACAAGACGTGTGTTGTTCCAAAAATAACACAGAGATGTGTTAAGGACAACACTTTAGACGTGTTTATTTGTTATTTTTGTTATTTTAACACATTAATTTCAAGAGTGAATGTACCCTGCTTGTGGCCTTAGATGGTGGGATAGAGTCCAGCCCTCCTGTGACCTTGCAGAGGATGAGCAGGTTTGAAGAATTGAAGGATGGATGAAAGGTAGGATATCTAATTTAAAAAAATGCTAACGTTAGCCGACTAGCAATGAAATCACGATCCCAACCTCCATTCAAATCGCCATCCAAAGTCACGCCTTTTTCAAAACACATGAACACGCACAGATCAGACGGTCACATCTCATGTCTCATTCAGCAGTGAGAAAATTTTGCAGTACAAAGTGAATAACATTACCAGAATAACCAACACAAACAACTGGTTTACATCAGAATTAGTTAAAGCACACTTTCGGTTGTGTAGACGTAGTAACTATATTGTTACACTTATCCGTAAACCAACACAAATTTCATAAGCATCACAATGTTTCATCAAAGTAGAATATCTGAATCCATCTAAAAGCAAACATATTGCGTACCTACCTTACCAAAATAAACAGTGCAACGTAGAGGTCTTCTCGGGTCCAAAGAAATGTACCCGACCTGAAATGACCCGAATCACTTTATACCCAAACCCGACGTGCATAAATCTTTTTTTTTTAAAGACCTGACCCGAGAAAATTAGATCCGAACTAGTGGCATTTTTTTTTATCCCGACTGGACCCGAATGTAAACAACACTGACGTGTGTGCATTCTGCAGACTCACATGCAGCAGTCAGACAGAAAGAAACTCCGGTGGCCTCGCAACCAATTTGGCAAACTGCTTCATTTGTTTTACTTTGTTATCTGACGATGACACCAGGGTAACCGCTAAAATGTACATTTAAAATGTCTGTCTAAAAGAAAATTAACCTACCGCCAGCCACACAATGTTGCAAGCGCTCTTGGCAAACAGATGAGAGGAAAAGGACATTGACCCACACACTTGTCTGTTCGGCAAAAACACTTATTTTAAATTACAGAGTATGTATGAACTTATCTAACTCTGGGGGATATGGTGAATAAGTTAAATACCCTAAAAGTGCCGTGTTCCTTTAAGACGTATCATTCAATTTACATGCAATTAATATTGATAAAATATTTATTCTGAATGTTCTGTAGTCATCTACAAAAAATATAAAGAAGACTTTCATATTCTGTGTTAGAATTGTTAAAAATAGTCTACACTGATTGAATTATTGGCCTGAAGTTCTTTTGTACGGTACTAAAGTGCATTTTTATGGTTTCGATGGAAATTATTATTAAAAAATTTCAGATCACCTACAAGATATGAGGAATCTCCTTAATTTGGGGGAGAACCCATAAAAAACAGTGCTTTCTCCATGAATCAGCAGATTATGGACATATTCTTGCGTGTTTAGTCTTTTTCTACCTTATCTCAGTAGGGATGAGTAGCCAAGAGTAAACGATCGTTTGCGTCTCTAATCGGGGCCCCAAAACGGCCACGGAAGAGCAATGATGTGAGGGCCTCTATCAGGCTAAGCCCAATAGAGAGGGGGCTTTTTTAAGCATTCTGTGCTCGTTAATGAGGTTTCCTGCCAAACAACGAGGCCTCCATGAGAGCATTTTTGTAAAAGAGACAGACAGACACAGATTAGAATCATTCACTTACTTGGTAAAACACAGACTTATTGTGTTGCCTACAAACAAAAAGCTATGGAAACATAATGTACTGTATAGAGCATGGGAAGTGAATGAATGAAGGAAATGTTGTTGCAATCTGAAGGAGTTTATGGGAAAATGACTTCAAAACACTCATTATGTACATTTTGATGAAATTGTCATTTTTATCAGTATGCATTTTCCCTGAAACTGACCATTGACTTTGAAATTGCAATTTCATATGTGGTTCAAGAGAATTCACAGCTGTTAATGTAGGTATTAATAATGTATCTGATGTTTTCATAAAAGTTAATTAATACACAAAAGTTACTATTGTTGAAATGTATTGTAGTAAGAATACAGAGCATCTATGTGCATTGCTCAGATCAAAGAACTTGATGGCAAATGTTTGAGTTGTTTGAGAAATTTGATATTTATACATGAGAGAGACACGTGAGATTTCTGGGCTTTGTTCCTCAAGTAAAGCAAAAACCACAATTTGAGTCTTAAAATCTGAATGATCTGTTAGCAGAGTTTGTGTTCCTGATCAGATCAATGAAAGAAGCACCCCAGGTTGGATGGGTAAACGGATGTCCGCTAAACTGGTTAACTTTTCTGAGAAACCCAGTGTCAGCTGGGCCAGCTGACCACATTTTTGATTCCCAAGAAACACACATACTGATTAATTGCATATCTTGAATTTACTGTACTGTGAGTCGCTTTGAATAAAAGCATCTGCTAAATGCATACATGTCAATGTTCATTTTGAGCATATACAGTATGTGTGTTTGTGTGGTGTTGAATACTGTTACTAATACCACATTTACAGTGTTGGTACTGTACATGGTTATATTTGTTTACATGACCTTCGTTTGTACGTTTTACACTTTCTAAGAATCTGTTTTCCTGTGGATGCATTCATAGGCAGAAATGCGGTCATTAGTGCAGATAAACAGACACACTCATAACCAAACTCATCACACACAACTTTAACCACACAAATAAAATGCTGACAATTTCTAAGAAAACAACTTTTTATTGTGGCTGAGATTTCTGGGTACATTTTCAAAGAATCAAAAGTGAAATATACATGCAATAGATACAGTATTCGACACTGCTGATTTTACATACAGATATTTTAATAAACTACATTGTGTTCATCAGTGAATGCTCTACTTATGTCTTGTTTATGTTGAATATTCAATAAAATTGCAATGTTTCTATGTTACAAACAAAAGTGTCACCACCAGTGCAGCCAAATGGCCCGAATCCTCCGGCTAACTCGAACAATGAACACCAGTGGTCTGAGTTATGCAGGGTAAACTAAACAGCATTCCTGGCCACAATTACCGAACCGATCCAGATGGGCCTGTCTAAAACACCTACACACGGGAACAAAAGCCTCAACTGTTCGAAGACAAGGGAACTCTCATTGCTGGCCTTGTCACCCCTGCAATCGCCTTCCCTAGTAGTGTTCAAATCACATTATCAAAGTTAACTCAATAAATTGTAAAGACATTGCCACTTGTTCTTGGGTAATGAAATAGCAATGATGTCAGAGAAGAAGGCACTGTTATTGTCCTGGAAACTGATTGACCCTAAAATAATTCAATTAATATTATATAGTAGCATTTAGTCTTAAATGTTAACATAGAGGGAAGAACTTTTATATAGTCTCAGAGATTTTTATTGGCCTTGACATATACTGTAGAAGAGAGAAGCTATTGACTAGGTATCATGTTCAATCCAGCACCACCGTAAGTCCAACATACATTTCTCTTAGTTTTTACAGTAAGTTGCTCTACAGAGAATACAAAAAGGTGCTGAATATATACAGGCAGGGCTGTAAAAGCACACCTGCACTACTTCTCATCATCACCACTCTTGCAACGTAAGCACACACCTCACCCTAAGTCAATGTCTGGTCTCCATAATTGTAAAAGATTAAATACATGTAAACTCCTTACCTGCGAGAGCATCATCATTACAACCAGTTGCTATTATAATGACTCCATTTGTTTGGTTGACTTTGTATTTCTGAGTCTGGTATCCTGAGCCGATCGGCCCTATACGCTAACTACGCAGGCGGCATGGGGTCCCAAAAAATTACGTAAGGCCCCGCCTCCCCCTGCCTCATTTTACAGCACGTGTTACTGTTTACTGAGATGCAATATGAAGCGGAGCTATCCATCTGGCCATGAATAAAGAAAAAGGAAACAAAAAGAGATTTAAAAGCGAGAACAGCAATCAGGTAAACTTGTGTTCTCTTCAAGTTTGATGTCATGTCAGCAAGAGCAAACAGTAAAGTTAAGTTGATGTGATTCTGACTTGCTAAATTAGCTGTGTAGTGTTGCCAGTGCATCTCTTAGCCTGTCTGTTACACAACAATTTATTGCGTGAATATTTGTGTGAATAAACGCCACAGGGCAACGGTGTTAATAAACGGCAGCTGGATAAATATGGCGCGCGTGAATATGCGTTCATATGCGTGTGCAATTGTGCGCAACATCTGTGTGGGGACCATAACAAAAATAGCGTGATGATAACACTCCTAAATGACAACATTAATGCAATATTGAAGCCAATGGATTTACATTGGAATGGGTATAATCCCAGCCAGGTCAAAATGAATGCACATCCCTCAGTAAATAATAACCATCAGGGATCAAGTATTGTTCTTATGCATACTATAAACAGTTATACGGTATGGCAAGCCAATTTTAGCTCTTATACATTCACATGAAATGGATTTTTGATATCAAGAATTCAGTTTTCACTACTTAAAATATAAATATTAAGAGTGTGATTTATAGTAGTAACCATATTTTGTATGTAGTGAGAGCAGTGAGGTGTCAAGTGTAAATGGTACCATGGCTTAGGGGTCAGGTAGGAGGGCCCCTTAGCAGAATTTTGCTTAGGGCCCCAGGGAGGTCAGGATCGGCTCTGCTGGTATCCCATAAAATGTACACCCAAATCAAGACTAAGAGTATATAAAGAAAAGCTTTTTATTGCATAAAGTTTCCAACTGCATGGCATTGTCATAGTAATTGCAAGTAATTGGAAAAAAGCACCGGTATTGAATCAGTTCTCTTTTCTGTACCTGAATTGAACTGCACTGAACCCATGGACTCACTCTTCCACTGCTTTGAATTTCTTTATGATATTGTGGTGCAATTTTTTACTTTGCTTTTCACAATTGATAACCTAACCAGCTTTACAAAAGTGTTTATATGAGGAGAATCAGAAAAACACTTTTATAGCCCTCCTTATAAAGTTCCTCTTATAAATGTTTTGTTTTATATCCTCCTTGCTCTTACAAGTGTTATGCCCTTTATCATTTTTAATATGCATTTTACTGAAGGTATTTTTAATCCTTACTGTATGTTTCCATTAGAAATTATTTTTCCCTTTATTTATTAACAATTTTTTTTTTTACTGTGATGCTGTATGTCAAGCTATATGTTGGCAAAATTACGAATTACTCGCTTATGTTTTATTCTTAATTGGCGTTAATTGTCACTTTATAAAGGTGATACTCTTACAACATTGAAACAGTAAAACAATTTCAGACATTGAGCAAAAACCTGATGCAGTATCTAAAAAGTATGATGCTTAGTGAAAAATGGTATTGCAGTATGTACAGGATGCAGTTGTCTGATTTGGTCAACTGTTCCAGCTTCTGTTTTTTCCAACTTCAAGCCCAGTTATGATTTATGAACAATTATCATTTGTCATATTATTTAGGGATCTCTCATACTGATCACCAGTGTTGGGTAAGTTACTCAAAAATGTAATTGGATTGCTGTACAAATTACTCTCTCCTAAAAGTTTTTACTTATTGCTAGTGATGCACCGAAATGAAAATTCTTGGCCGAAACCGAAAAAAGTAAACCAAGGCCGAAAACCGAAACCGAAACACCGAAATAAATTATTATGCCAATTATTAGTACAATTGCATTTATGGCTATCACTGTGTACTAACTTTACTAGGGGTGTGTGACGGATAAAAAAACCTCAGTTCGGATCACATTACAGTTTTTGAGGCACAGATCAGATTATTTTTCGGATCAGCAAAAAGCGGGTGGGAAAAATCTAATAAACAATAAAGAAATTGCAAACATTTATAAAAGAGAACAAAGTTGTACATTAATAAGGTCTGAAATTAGCATTAGGTACAGAAATCAAATTAAATGAATCATAACACAATAAATTAAATTATTATTATTTTTTAGAGCTATTTGTCTCTTTGTCATGGGTTGTTTGATCAACATTAATGACACAGACTTAAGTAGGTTAATCTGACTGTAATCTATACATACACTTAAGACATAAACAAATGTTTTTATTAGAAAAAGAATACTGTGGAGATTATTTTGTTTATATGTGCCCTGTCAATAACAGCGAGATTTTATGTTTACTTGTTTTTTTTAAACGCGTTTCTCTCGTATGTGCACTACCGAGGGCACTTAAACGCGTGCACATACAGAGACCGAGGGTGAATCCCAAACAGCGCAACAGTTGCTCCACATAAAAACGTTACGTTGTTTTTCATTGCTTTATTCGCCAAATGTATGTTAATGGATTGCAGTATGAGACACATTAGCGTGACTCTCTCTAAAGTTTACACATCAAGACATGCTTAATCTTTGCAGACGCGTGCAAACAGCTCGACCGTGAGTGAAACCTGCTTGAGCACGAAGGGGAGGGGTGGGATACGACTGATCACCGTGAGTGAAACCCAAGCGCTAGCGTACAGATGGGAGGGGTGCGGTTGACATTCATTTTCGGTTTACATTTTCGGCTGGATTTTTTATTTTGGCCCGAAACCGATAATGCCATTTTCGGCCGAAATTTTCGGCGACCGAAATTTCGGTGCACCCCTACTTATTACTAATTACTTTCTAAATCCTATTTATTAAGTGATACAAGGATAGGCTTGAAATGGCTTGAATAAATAATATAAAAGTACATAAATTATTCTGGTCCCACTTTAGGGTCCAATTCGTAAGGAATAATTAATGACGGGCCGTTGAATTATAACAAAATAATGTACACCCAAGGTGGTAATGCGGCATGACGTGAAGCGGAGTGCCCTTACATCTTAAAGGCGGAGTCCATGATGTTTGAAAGCCAATGTTGATATTTGAAATCACCTAAACAAACACGCCCCTACCCCAATAGAATGTGGACCTTCTGTTGAAAGACCCGCCCCACACATACGCAACCCGGCATTTGATTTGATTTGATTGGCTATAAGTGTGTTTTGGTAGTCGGCCCGTCTCCTTTTTCAAAGCGTTTTTCAAACATCGTGGACTCCGCCTTTAAGTGTGCATTATTTTCTAATAATTCAAAGGACCGGAGGGCCTTTTATACCACGGTCAGCTTATACCACGGTTACCAAAAACATTGCTCTGATGCCTATTTTTAAGACATTTGACAAGTAAGGTGTGCGGCTTAGAGAAAAATAATCAACACCCATAGAACATTTCTCAGCCAATCAGAATAAAGCATTCAACAGCCCCGTAAAACTACCTTTGCCTAAATGTACTCCAACTACTGCTTATATTAATACTTTGTAAAGTAGTTGTTCATTTAAAGTATTGGTAGAAATAGGGAGGGATAAGGAGGTAGATTAAGGTTCTGCAGAATAAGGCCTTAAAGCAATAGTTAACCCAAAAAAATGAAATTTTTATGTTAATCAGCTTACCCAGTATATCCAATACGTAGTTCACGAGTTCACACTTACAAATAATTCAGAACAGAGTTATTAATATGCGTATTTGGCGTGCTGTTCGAGGAGAGGGCTCCGAGCTCGTTAATGGACTGAGCCTGGAGCGCTTCCTGGCGGGGAGAGGGTTCCGGGCTCAGCCTTAGGCCCGAACCCAGAACAATCCCCCCTGTTCTGGTTAGTAAGGTGACTATGCAATCGTGCGGAGAAGGGGAGGTGGAGGGATGCTGAAACTATCGAGGAATGAGGGTGAGTTGGTTTCCAGTCTATATAGGTTTCTGTTGATGCCGATCAGGTGGATAGCTGATTGCTGATTGTCAACAGCTGGTCATAGTTGAGGTGATTAGGTTGATTATTTGAACGTGTTCCTCCCGAACTTTGTTAATAAAACATCATGTGACTTCTTCACACAAATGTAGATTTTTCACTCCAACCGTTTCAGTCTGTCTGTCAATAATGCATGCCAATGATAACAAAATCTGTGAATAAACATGCAAAAATGAAACCCTGTGGCTCGTGACAACACACTGATGTCCTAAGACACGAAATGGTCGGCTTGTGCAAAAATCGAACAGTATTAATATAATTTTTTACCTCTAATACCCCACTATGTTGTGTAGTATCGCTGTAAATCTTATGAATAAAACTGCTATAATACTATGTATTCTATAATGAATAATTATTCATTTTTTATTTGTCTCCACTGTCTGTAATTACTGGAAAGCTTCTTGATAGAATTATCTGCACTTCATTTGCACTGTTTGTCACTTTTGGGGCTCAATAAACACCATGTAAGATGAGAGGTAATGATTCACTAGATAGATACCAGCAAGAACAGTAGACATGTTAAGAGTTTGGAAGTCATACAGGGTCATCTTTTAATGCTTTAAACTCATTCCCTTAGGATTCAGAGAGTCAAGCTTGTACATGCAAACCTGCCGGACATGTCCTAATTATAGTGAACTTGAACAGAAGACATGTTTGATAACACCCTGAGGACTTTAACCACAGTGAGAATGAAAAGAACTGTAAACTAAACCCATTTTTCATATTTACAGTTCTAAACAGAATAAAGAGTCGCAGGAAATGGTCAGGGCAGTAGAGTATAGAATCAGATTTTTGCCCATAAAATGGAACAGAAACTTTCGAAGAAACAAACAATGATATACAATGAGAAATAAGAATGTCAACAACAAACACATTGACAAAAATTTACAGAATTTAAATTTTACAAACACTGCAAATATACAGATAACTGCTTCTGGATCACTTTCCAAAAGTTCCTCAGTTTTGGCTTGAAGGGATACAGCAAACACCAAAATCTGGTGAGATGTTGGGCTTAAGGTTAGGTTTGGTGGATCAAAGGTTTTGGCTAAATGGGATTATCTATGGCCTAAATACTGTAAAATGTTGAGTTTAGGGTTGGGGGGTAGGATTAGGACAAAAAGGTTAGGGATAGGGTCAGTAGTGCAATTATCTCCAGATACCGTAAATGTTATTCAGTAACATAGTAACATTGTAAAACAATCTTATAAAGGAAGTATTACAGACATCTAATAAGGTGGGACCACTTTTGGATTGATTCTAACTTTAAAGTAGAAACAGCACATCTGTGAGTACAAACTAGTATAATCAGCGCTGTTTAGGATGTCGGGTCTGTGGGGTGCAATGGCAATTAATCCCCCACCAAATAAGGTTATTAGGCAGTTTTAATTAAACTTTTCAATCGCCTCGCCACCTATTGCTTAGCCAACCACCACGTTCACAGAAAAGACAACTTTGTAGTCCAGCAGCCAGACATCACCGCAAATAATTTGTTACACAGCTGAGATGTACTGCTGAAGCACCAGTTTGATGAAGATGGTCGGTGGGGGACAGTCCTCTGTGAATCTGAGGTTATTAACAGAATTTGCTTCAACTCAGTATATCAAAGGTTCCCGCTGCGATAAACAGTCAGCACTTCAGTAAATTAAAATGTGACCCATGGGTGTGTCCTCTCTCCATTTACTGACCAAACAATCAAGCTCTAATTGCTTTAAAATTCTGTTACAGGGCAATCAAATTAAAAGGAAGAGGAGAGTGGGGGTTTCACTGAGGGATAAGGTGCTGTGCAAGACAGTTGGGTTATTACCTCAAGTGGATAAACTGAGCAAACATGAGCCAAAATGAAGAACAGGAAAGATGAGATGCGAGTCTTTGAGTCACCTTATAACAAAAAAAAAAAAGAAATATCAATAAAACAAATACTTACACAGATACTTCTAGTAGATATAGGGGTGGTTTCCCGGACAGGGTTTAGATTAGTCCAGGACTAGGCCTCAGTTATTTTAGGACATTTAAGTAGTTTTTATAAATCAACCTTACAAAAACAGCAATGGTGTGTTCCAAACGGCATCGATATATTTTAAAATATGTCAATACAAGGTGTTTTTAAATTAATGCAGCTCAAACATGCATTTTAGCCTGGGACTAGGATAAGCCCTGTCCAGGAAATCGCCCCATAGTATACTAGTCAACATTTGAAGTGGGTCAGAACCCTTCATAAAAGTTGTCTTAAATTTTTAAACAATGCCAATTCTTGTCAAAGGACAACTTTGATGAACTTTTCTGATCCACTTCAAATGTTGACTAGTGTATTAAAAAAAATGCTCATCCTCCAATTTTTGGAGATTGTCCAACAAAATGGAACAAAAATCCTTGACTAACATAATTGCATGAAATGTAGTCCATAAGGACAAGAAGCGCCACAGAAATTTTAAACTGAGTGGACCTCTTTGAAATAAGGTGGACCTCAATGCCTACTAAATAAATTAAATACATTTACAATAGTGATTAAACGGATTACATTACGTTTTTTTGATTTATGGGTCGACTAATTTTCGGATCAGCAAAAAAAGGGGAATAAGTCAAATAAAATAAGAACAAATCAAGAAATGATATGCATATGAAAGTAGTCTGTTTTAGTTTCAAAACAACGTGATGCTGGCCGTAAAAATGAATACTGTGTCGGGCTGAAACTAGCAAAAAACACTTGCGTTGCGCATTACGCTGGGTGTATGATAGGTCTTTAGGGGGTTGCACACCGGACGCGCAGCTCAGCGCAGAGTCGAGTCGCGTCTAGGACAACTCGGAGGTATCATAAACCGTATGTGCACATTAAATAACGCAAGCTTCGTCAGATAACGTCTACTTCAAAATGCAAAATATACGTTAGCAGCCAATGTTAATCATTAATGATTTGGGACAAATATGATGTTATTTAATGTTAAACTATGTGAGTGGCACTCTGTGGCACGACAGGGATTTGAGCAAGTCCCTGAGTCGTAGCTGGGCGGCGCGGACAGGCGCCACCTGTCGGCGCCGGCCTGCGTATACTCATAGAAAGCAATGTGTTTGATTTTTAAAACTGCGCGGCGCTGAGCTGCACGTCTGGTGTGCGACCCCCTCTAGAGTCTACCTCCAGATAGCCTATGCTACTCGATAACTATTTTCGACAGATATGTTATTTAATGTTAAAAGATTGAAATCCGTGTGAAATTAATGATTGAAATCAAACTTTGGTGCCCCATCCCATCATTAGATTACAAGACTTTAGACTGGATTTCACAGCCACGGGGTCACAAATGAGGTAAATTAATGAATGGTGTGAAAGTGCAAGCAGTGAAAAGAGACAGACAGCAAACCTAGAAAACATGACACGACCCTTCAAAGCAACTTGGAGGAAGTGACATACGAAGAGAAAACACCTCTGTACATTCCCAATGAGTAAACCAGAAAGCGCATGTTCTCACACATACACGGTTTGGCTGTGTGTCTCTTTTTACAAGGAAAGAGAAAAGTGGAAATTTATCTGCTTGTGTGAAGTGTGTGTGAAGTATTACAAAGTGGTTTAGGTGTTTAGTGGTAGATGACAGGAAGTTTAAGTAGTGGCAAAGTTCAAACTGTAGCAGTCATCAGGCTTTCACTTGATTTTTGTTTACTGGCAATAAATTATAGCCAGTGAATGTTTTTTTTGTCTGTTTGTTTGATTCGAATGTGTTCAAATATTAATGCACAGCAAAGGTTGCTCATTTTGTGTAGCCTACAATGTTTTTACAGACACTAATACTGTGTAGTCGTGTGTGTGTGTGTGTGTGTGTGTGTGTGTGCGTGTGCGTGTGTGTTTGAACCCTATACTCAGCATCTGAGGAAAACAGCAGTTTCAGTTGGATGTGACGGTAATACACACCTTCTTGACTGACTCACTCAAAAAGAAGCGGATGGGAGGCAAAGGAGCTCAGGTTATAGTGTACACCTGCACAAAAACGTGACTGCAGCTCAAGACAAAACCCTGTACTAAACTAACACCTAAACCCCTGCAGCTACAGTCTGCCCTATAATCACAGACACTTTGATGGGGGCAAGCGAGAAGTGAAAATGTACTCTATTGTATCTTCAACAAACAGGTATCCTTTATTTATTGTATAGTGCTACACAATAACACCAGTGTTACAACTCTTTACTGTTATGCAAAAATTCCGTACTGCATATGTTTTACTCTATTTACACTCATTTACAGCAAATTGAATTTTAATATTAAGAAAGCAAAAATGAACTTCATGTAGTATTTTATTTCATATAGCTTTTTCCAAAATAGCTTTCCAAAAAGAGGCACATTTCATTATGTGGCACCAAACATTGAACATGCTTGTATGTAGGCATTATTGTTTTGATATATATATATATTATTTTTCTTTATATCCAGGTTTTGTGATATGTTTTTTTAAGCTGTTTTGTTATATATAACTCTATTGAACTAATGCATTGGTATGTGGCTGCTTGGGTGTTGCTTAATAATTGTTAACATGTTAAAGTTTTTGCTCACCAATCAAAGTAGCAAGTTGTTTTACAAAGTTACAGCATTTTTACTGGCCACAATTTTGTTGTTGGTAAAATACTTTTAATATGATTAAACATGACTTTGGCATCCTAAATTGACTTTAATTTGAGTAATTTTACTTGATTTAGCTTTGAAATGCAGATTGACCAACCAAATTAAGACTACATTTATTAGCTGGTATATGCATATCAGTATTGATTATATTGTTTAGGTGCATAAAAAGCATGCTAGTTAGGCCTAAATAGATTCACTTTTAATGAGTATATTAAAAGTGGTGCAGGGGTGTAGAATATTAACTGAAAATATAAACATAAAAACCCTATACAAACACTTTAAATATTAACAACAGCCAGGGGCGTCGGTTTGTGTTGAAAAGTGGTGGGGACAAAAGATCAGATGACAAAACACTCCAGCAGGATGGGAAAAATATTGAATACAGCGCATCACAAATGGGCATAGCGTTATTACAATGAAATTCATTACACATGTAAATGAAAACACACCATAAGCACACAACGCAATATACGTGACCCTGGACCACAAAACCAGTCGTTACATTACTATCTTACTTAGTATTTTTGTCTTGTTTTCAGTAAAAATATCTAAAAACTCTTAAATCAAGATGTATTTTCTTGATGAGCAAATAAAGAAATAAAGTAAGAAAATAAGTCTAGTTTTTAGACAAAAACTATACAATTTAAGTGAATTTGTGCTTAAAACTTATTTGCCAATGGGGTGAGAAATTGTTGCTTAAATTCAGTGTTTAAAAAAAAAGAAATCTTATTTTTAGATTTTTTTCTCACCCCATTGGCAGATATTTTTGCTTGTTTTCGCAAATTCACTTAAATTGAATATTTTTGTCTAAAAACGAGACTTGTTTTCTTTGGTCATTTTGCTCATCAAGAAAGTACATCCCAATTCAAGAATTGTCAGATATTTGTACTGAAAACAAGACAAAAATACTAAGAAAATCATTTTTGCATTGTTAGTCGCACAGGTATTGCCTAATTTTTTAGAACATTTTAACCAAATGCTTTCAAAAAGTGGTGGGGACAAAATCAGCCATTTCAAAAAGTGGTGGGGACTTGTCCCCAGTGTAAATGACACCTATGACAATAGCAGTAAATAGTGTCAAGACATGTACATGCATTTTACTGATAACTTGTTTATGCAGATTGTATTTTATAAGCTTCATCGTGGTTTCTGTTCAAGGTGATTGAAGAATTCAAGGTGCGCTTTTACTGACAAATGTCAAGAGGGCATTATTGTTGCCCAAAGTAACCTACATTAATATGGGCGAACCTCTCAGCTCGCTGGTTTTCCTTTCCTTGACTGTCCAAAACTGGGACGTGTGCATTCAGGTATGCGCTATGAATTTCTCTCCGCTCTTGCCCCTTGCAATTGATTTATCTTTTCCGAAGTGTGCATGTATGCGCAAATCCATCAGCGCTCAAGCTCTCTATGGTAAATAACTGTAAATGTACGTCGCGCTGGGTGCAGGGAGTGCTCATGGGAGTTCTAGTTTCCCAATGTCGCATTTCGCATTGTTTATCATTTTGCATAACTTTTAAGAAAACTACTATATATAACTACTATATAAAGTGATATATATATATATATATATATATATATATATATATATATATATATATATATTCAACCTGCCAAAGTGGCTAGTGGGATTGGCATTTGGCGGAGAGGCGGGTGTTACTGTCAAGCCCTGGTAGCCATTGTTGTTTATATGTCTATTGGCGCTTTTCCATTGCATAGTACCCCACGTTTTGATTTAGTTTGCTCGTCGACTGATGCCACGGGTGTTTGTACAGAAACTGTCATGTGATATAGAGGTAGTGATAAACACGATGTGCAAACATCTTTGTGGTGGTCAATTTTGATTTTGTGGCGGAATGAGAAATAAATGAATGTATGGGAATGTTTAAACAATATCCTGTATTTCTCCCATATTTTTTGTCTTTTTATAAAAAATCCCACTGGCTGTGTTGTTTGCTACATTCACCTCCTGTAAAACAGGTGTCAGTACATCTGTAATATCACTCAAACGACACTCGCCGATAAAACAAGAAGAAGAAAATCTTCCCGAGGATGAGTGAAGGATAACAAGCCGTGCGCAAAGCTACAACTTCCACGCGCATTAGCGCGCACGTCCGCCCGCCAGCGTACACAAACTCGCATATTTGGATGTGCGGGCTGATGCGTGTGGGGGGAGGGGTGTGTGCATTTTTGTAACTTTGCGTGAAGGGAAACACTGCTGTTTGTGCTTTGCCAACTCAAAAGGTGTTCAGGAATGCAATGTCAGCAACCTATGTGTATAACAAGTCACTTGCAAATTTAAGAGAGCCATACAAACAATGATATAAGATATAATGAGCAAAATGACCTAAGAAAATAAGTTTAGTGTTTAGACAAAAAATATCAAAGTGAAGTGAATTTGTGATTGAAATAGCAAAAATCTACCAAATGTGTATGAAAATGTTATATTAATTTTAAGAAAAAATTTATTTCAAGTTTTTTTACCCCATTGGCAGCTTTTTAAGCACAAATTCATTAAATTTGATTTTTTTTTTTTGTCTAAAAACTGGACTTCATTTTGCTCATCAAGAAAATACATTTTGATTTAAGAATTGTTGGGGGGGCTGGGGTGTTAGGGTTCGGTAAATTTCCCTTATTTTCAATCCAGTGTTGACAGGTATGTGTAACCAATCACAGATGAACAAGTGTATCAGTAGTTTGAGCCATAGATATTTTGTTTGGATGCCACATATACTCAACACTGAAATGAAACTGCTGCTTCAGCTCTGCTTCTGTGATTCTCACACGTGCCGTATGAAAGCTCTAACCTCTTAACATCAAAGTTAGTGCTGCAAATGTGCAGTTCACACATGAATTGTGTGAAACCGGACTTAACAGTTACATGTTTGAAACTGCTGAATTTTGCGTTTATTTACATAGATATCTATGATCTGAGGTGGAAGTAGGAGACTAATCTGAATATTCATATTCTTTGTTTTACAGCCTGAAGAAGGATAAACTATTATATGCTAAATTATACTAAACATATGCTATTATGATGCTAAAAAATAGTTCATAATCGACTACAGGGGGAATTTAAGTGACTATATAGTTGTTTTTTTGTTTTTTTAAACAGATTACTTGTTTAGTGAATGACACAACAGTTTTAAAATGAAATGTAATAAAGTTTTTTGCTTCTAAGGCATTCCATAGGACATTCAGTAAATGCGCAAATAATGCTAATAAATCTACTGACCATTATAAAAAAAAAACATTTCATCATTAAAGTCAGAGAAAATTATCTTAAAAGTACAAGAAAATGCATGAAAGCATTGTTTTCATGAAATGTACAGTGAACAGAATTCAACCATAAAGTGTGCATGCAAAACAAAATCAGGTTTTACTTAAACCATTTATGACCTTTCCCTGAAAAAATATAACGCCTCTAAATAAAGTCTTTTAGATAACTGTATCTTGCTAAGCATAATCACTGTAAGCCCATGTATTCCCAGTATATTGATACAATATGTTCATTGAATCACTTTGATACGTTATCCCCATAACTTTGTTTTCAGCCCTTGCCAGATGTTTTAAGACGCTTATTTAGCATAACACTGCAGGACGCTTCTCTATCAACAAGCGTTTATTGTAACAAGCACGTGTCTGTCTACAACAGCTCTTAAACACAGTAAAAAGCCCCTGCAGTACACGATGCAACACATCATTTATCCTGAAAAGAAAATAGAGGAAAAAATCCTTTTTACCATATGAAGGGCTGTAAACATTTTACTAGCACTAACCATTTAATTTAAGTCTGTGGCTCCTATCCAAAGCGCTGCAGCATATTAATCATTTATAGCATCTGGGGAACACAAACTGCATTTCTGGAAGCTTCCATTCTCTCATTACTGCTCAACAACGCTGCAATAATTACATGCAGTTTGCTGCATGGAGCCACACTGTTTCTAAAGCATAATATTGAAACTTTCAAGCTTAATTTCTCTGTGAATAATATGCATAAGCTTTGCTCTTAGTTTCCTTCGTAAGAAAATATAAAAATGTACCAGCATGCTGTTATGTTTACAGTTACAAAATAATACAATTTCAAAACTACAGTTTCACACTGTGTTTGCTCTGTTTACTTTTTTTAATCTACAATTGCACAAATGCAGTAATTTGTTGGCATTTTACACTATGTTGCATGCCCTGCTTATGATAGATATTTAAGTGATGGGCACTATATAATAGCAAACAGTACATGCTGAAAACTAATGTTGTGTCCAAACTTGCATGCTATGCATCCAATAGTAATAACATTGCTTGAAATAATAAAAAAAAACGATGTGCCACATTGTAATGTTGAAATGAGTATTCTTAAAGTACTTGTACAGTACTACTGTTTATTTAAAACAAGTGTATGCGTTAGTTTTAGCAGACGTTATACAAGTTCACAAAAGCTGTAAGTCAACCAACAGGGATCCAAAACGTACTAGACTGCGTCCTATTTAAGTTGCCTTTTTCAACTGTGCTGTGTCAGGATTTGGACAGATGAACCCAATAGCAGACGATGAAGGGTTAAACAAAAGACTTTAATGAACAACAAGACAAAACAAAGCCCACGTGGGGGCAAACAGCATTAAACAACGTACGACAGAGACTTAACACTAGACTTGACATGAAAACTAGACTAGACTAGATACTTGACTCTAATACTACACAACTGGAATACACAAACAGTACAAAATGAATCAGCACAGGACCATGGACACAAAGGGATTTAAATAGCAAAAACTAAACAAGATAACAAGGGAGGAACAGGTGATGGGAATGAACTAATGATTAAACAATTAACAGGGAGAACAAGGGGGCGGGGTCAGGAGACAAGACACCGAAGGCACATGACTCTAAACACAAGATCATGAGCCTTCACATAAGACATGGGACTGTCAGAACCCAGCCATAATGACAAGACACAATATTAAACAGGATACAATGGCCGGACCCTGACAGTACCCCCTCCTAAAGGGACGCCACCTGGCGTCCCCAAGGGAACACACAAGACCAAGAACACAGATACTACAGGACAAGGATACAAACACATAAAAATATAAAATAACAAGGTGCTGGAAAAAACAAGATAAAACAATGCAAAACTAAATCACACACATGAGTCCACTGGGTATACAAGACAAACAGTCCAAGGGGGTTTGGGCAGTGGTCGCTGTGGCTCATGCGCTGACGGCTGTGGCTCATGCGCTGACGGCTGTGGCTCATGCGCTGACGGCTGTGGCTCATGCGCTGACGGCTGTGGCTCATGCGCTGACGGCTGTGGCTCATGCGCTGACGGCTGTGGCTCATGCGCTGACGGCTGTGGCTCATGCGCTGACGGATGTGGCTCATGCGCTGACGGATGTGTTGGTGGCGCGGACTGCGTGGGCTCGGCCATCCCATGAGCTGAGGCAAACCGAACAGCGGCCAATCCGAGGATCGGACCGGACAAGGCAGCCAACCCCTCAAGGTCCGGATCGGACTCAACGGCGGCCCTCCAAAGTTCAGCAAAGAGCCGCACACAGATCCTCTCGGTCAGCCAATCTGGGACAGGGCGCACCGCGACTGGCAGCAGAACAGAAATAGGAGGTGTTGCAGCTGACCCCGACACCATCGCTGGGTTCAATTGTGGCTGATTCATTCTGTCAGGATTTGGACAGATGAACCCAATAGCAGACGATGAAGGGTTAAACAAAAGACTTTAATGAACAACAAGACAAAACAAAGCCCACGTGGGGGCAAACAGCATTAAACAACGTACGACAGAGACTTAACACTAGACTTGACATGAAAACTAGACTAGACTAGATACTTGACTCTAATACTACACAACTGGAATACACAAACAGTACAAAATGAATCAGCACAGGACCATGGACACAAAGGGATTTAAATAGCAAAAACTAAACAAGATAACAAGGGAGGAACAGGTGATAAGAATGAACTAATGATTAAACAATTAACAGGGAGAACAAGGGGGCGGGGTCAGGAGACAAGACACCGAAGGAACATGACTCTAAACACAAGATCATGAGCCTTCACATAAGACATGGGACTGTCAGAACCCAGCCATAATGACAAGACACAATATTAAACAGGATACAATGGCCGGACCCTGACATGCTGCACTCATTATGATTTACAATCATTTTTGTTGATTTGCTTTATACACAATATTTTTTAAGAACATCAAACGACTCTCAGTTTTAGATTTATGTAGAATAATTTTTTTTAAATGCAGGTATCTTTGTTTGTCTGTAGACATGCTTGTAGGTTTGTAATGTTACCAGTTGTTTGGTGATGTAAACATACTTACCCATTATCAGATCTGTGATATTCAATCTTTATCTATAAAAAATAAATAGGTGAGCATCACATGAAACAAGCTGTCTATCAGACAAGACAGTCATTTATGTTCTAATCAAGTACTTTTATACCAATAACTTCCTGATAGCTGAATGGGACTGAAAATAAAATTAATGGCCAACTCTAAATGTGATTGTCAGACAATCATTCGAAAATGTGCCCATTAACCCTTGTGTGGTGTTCATATTTTTGTTACTAAGACGATGTTTGTGGGTCTAGTGGACCCAGAGCATTATTAGTATCTTAAACAAATACAGTCATACAAATTTATGTAATATTGTTTACAGATGTTTACTTTAGCCTTATTGCAAGTAACATAGACATAATTTATGGTTAATATTTGTCATTTATCACTGGAAGAGGACTATTAATAAACTAAAGCGCCATTCGTTTTTGTGGTAATATGAAACAAAAGAAGAAAATTGTATTCTGATCCAGATATTGGGGGAAAAAACATGTTTATCTTAAATAAGTATAAATGAAACAAAAATTTTCATCACTGTTGATGTTTAATCTTTTAACTTTTACACATTTTTGTCAGTCTACACAGCACAGGCCCCAACTGAACACATGCCGTATCATAAGACAACATCCATACTGAACACTTAACCTGTTCATGCCAGCCAACACAACACATAAGAAGCAGATTTTTACTGTGTAGCTGGGTTGTGTATGCATTTCTTGCATTTTATACACATATACTGTGTCCATCTATGGTCCACACACATTGCAATGTGTTGCTACTGGCCACATATTAGAATGATGAAATTACATGGATAATATTTTACTTTCTCTATTATTAACTCTCTCTCACACACACACGTCTTTGTGGGACATTTGGTCCACACAACGTGATAAATACCAGGTACACACTCACCATAGGTTTTGTGGTAAACCCATGGTTTTACAAATGGTAACCAATATCAAATAACCATGATTACTACTCTTTTACTACAATAAACCTATGGATTTTTTTGTAAGAGAGATAATGGTAAAATGTAGAATGGTTCCTGTTAGACAGAAGGTAAAGTGTTTGGGACAGTGGGTACAGACAAATGTTCATGCATGATATATAACATGATGTATCGTTGCGGCATTACAGCAAGAGTAGAATGACAAAACTCTGACATGCATCCATCACATATGTACAGACATAAATACAAACACACTTATGCACTCAAAAGAGTCCCAGGAAGGAGAAAAACAGAGTGAAGTTACATAGCACATTCAATTTTCACTCTCTTATTAACCCCGGGTCCAGTGGACCCGAACACCACATATGTAATATAAATGTGTAGGGGGGGTACACAGTGTACAGTAATTATAAATTTGATTATTTTTATGTTCTTTATAGAAAATGAGCCAAGGCCAATGAATCTGAGGTTGAAACAACAACTAATTGCATCATTTTTCTTTCAGTAAACATTAAAAATGGGTCCCACAGACCCGAACACCACACAAGGGTTAAGAATCAAGTTTATTGAATTCACAAACTCTTCAAAAACCTCTTACAGTGGTTTTTTTAATGATTATTATATTTATCATTTTGTCGTGTCTTAGCATTTCTGTATGTTTCATTGGATGATGTGAACCTTATTAAGCAGTCATTATCAATATAGTAAAATGACAAGTAGTACACACCAGTGCTGTTTTCGTCAACAAAATGATTTCGTTGACGCACCTTTTTTATGACAATAACGTGACAATGACTAGCTAAAAATGTCTCCAAGGTGATGAAAACATGAAGAGACGCTTTCGAGTTTTCGTTGACGAGACGAGATGGAACGAAAATGATTATAAGTCTGATGTTCACAATGCAACGCCATTTGTGCCTTTTTTGCGTGAAATCTGTCTGTTTTTAGCTAAAAAGTATCAGCAATGCTGCCGCTTCCTATCCGTGTTTTGGCTACGCCCACCACCCGGCTGCCACCATGCCGCGCACGCGCACCAGATTTCGCACAACAACAACACATCTGCGGCTGTGGCGAGTTCGAAGGACCGTGGCGGTGACACCAATAAACAGAAACAACGATATGATTTATGGACATACTTTCAGTATAATCCATCAGAAAGAAAAACGGAATGCATATTGGGAGACGACGGTAAATGTGGAAAGAATACCACCAACCTCAAGTGGCACCTGAAGGCTCATCACGCTAATATTTTTTAAAGGTAACTAACAAGTCACACTGTTAAAATATCATATACATTCAATTTTAATTGACAATCGGCTTGTGACACATTTCATGGTAAGCTTAATGTTGTACATGTATTTACTTGTCAAACCTAAGCCCATTTCCAATACTTTTTGTGGTGTATTTAAATAACAAGGCAAGGCATGCGTTTCTCAACTTTATAAGCGAGGTCTCAGCGTAACACGCAAGCTCAACATGAGGGTATATCAGGCTCAACTGTTTTGTTATGACATGTGCAGAAGGCACAATGACTAAAACAACGGCAAGCCCTCAGGGACAACCTTAATGCACATTTTAATAGTATTAAATACACCACACTTTTTAACCTAAATTAATTTGTTAGACTACTTCTTTTTTTACTAAAATTGACTTAAACTTGACTAAAACCCTTTTGTGTTTTCGTTGACTAAAACTATCAAGTTTATAAGTGACTAAAATGTGACTAAAACTAAAAAGCATTTTCGTCCAAAAGACTAACACTAAAAGGGCTGCCAAAAACAACACTGGTATCGCCACAACACACATCGACGACTCGTCTTTCAGAATGCACACTGTGTGAACATCACTTGCGTTGAATGACCACAGAATTGCTTCTGATTTTGGCCATTTGTCTGTGATTTCCCCAAAACCTTTCGGCGATAGAAAATCGGGGCTAAAATCATGCAGTGTGTACCCGCCATTAGTTATAATACACTCTTAGAATGAATGTGTTAAAAACATCACATTAGTATTGTTTGTGGGACAACACATTCCAGAATCCACCCATCTCTGTGTTATTATTGAAATAACACATTTTGTGTTACTTTTAACACAAGTTGTGTTATATTTTAAGACAAAATGACACATAATGTGTTAAAAGCTTAACGCACAAAGATGTGTAAATCCTTTCTAAGAGTATTTACATATTAAGTTTACATCAGACTTGTATTTTAAGACATCTCCTCCTGTCTGATTTCAAGATCCATGGCTCATCATCGATCATCATCTTTGTTTTATTTATCTCATCTCCTTCTCTTCTGTGGCTGTGTCATCTCTCACATACAATACAAGAACTCCATGGATGACAAACTGAAAGCTTTGCATGAATTATTTTTTCTGTAAAACAGACAAAACTATAGTAGCACATTGGTGACGTTTTCTATAAATTGTATAACTGGTCTGTAATTACACAAACAGTAAACCCTAGTATAATGTTTGCTACATTTATTTAACAGTTAATTTAACTTCAAAACACCAATTAGGTTATAGTTAGGACAGTTCACAATAATAAAACCATGTAACCGTATAAAACCTTGTATTATTTCCTCCTTATGACAAATCGCTTTATTGTTTCCTTATCTTTGTAAGTTGCTTTGGATAAATGTATCTGCTAATTGCCTAAATGTAAATAAAGGTGAAACGTGCATTTTGCCAAAGACTCCAGTAAACTCTGCCTTTTACCATTCCTCTAGCTCCACCTGACACGCTCTGCAAGCAGGCCTGTTTAAGTGTACCTGTTAAGCGTACCACACCCGGGCATGGTATGGAGTGGTCACCCTAGTCAAACGAATTATACTTTGGGGGTCAAACGTACAAAGGTTCGCATACTGTATGAGGCTCTTACAGAAGAAAATCTTTGCCTCACCCAGAAAACCAACTCAGTTGGTGGAAAGAACATGAACATGAGAAATCCAAGCTATCCAAACTAGCAAAGTGTTTCACATGATTGGGTAAATATTGGACAGAAACAAGGTTATAAATAAACCCAGGCTGGGTTGTTGTTACCCAACCATGGATTGAAACAACCCAGCATTTGGGTTGAAACAACGCATCATGTTTATTTTAAAGACTTTTAATTATAATTAGATGAATTAGTTATGGGGAAAATAACACGTTATTCCTGCATTTAACGTACCTTATCAAGACACTGCTAGATAGTCACAAACATTTATAATTTGACATGCTTTCAGGCATTTCCAATTTAAATAAAATAATAAGCAAAAGACGTAAACAGATCTCAATTTAGTGCTCACACGATGTTTAGGAAGTTTTGTGTGTGCTTGACACTGCGTGTCTAAAGCTAGTGCCCAGAAATCCTCTAAGGGTGCTTTCACACCTGCCTTATTTAGTTCGGTTTAATCGTACCAAAGTTCGATTGCTCACTTGGTGTGGTTCGTTTGGGCAGGTGAGAATGTGGCAATCGAACTCGAGTGCGCACGAAAAGCGGACCAAACAAGCGGACCAAAACCTTCTTGAAGAGGTGGTCTCAGTAGGCTTTTAAACAACTGTGGATCTGTTTGTTTGTGGTGAGAACACGATCCGAGATCGAACAGACCTAACTGCAAAAGTACTGCAAAGTTTTGGACTAAACCAGCTGCCGTAGTCAGTTGCACTGTCATTATGGGATGAGGAAGTGTTTGTTCACAGTTTCTATTAGTAATATTATTAGCAATACTACAATGGCAGGTCACACACATACCTGGAGTTGCTGAGCCTCAAAAATTTAGTGGCTTCACCATTTGCAGTTCATTAAAACGTTGTTTTCAAGCCGCATCTGTGCTTTATTCTGGAAATGAACAGTTTGTCTAAAGTGCTGTATACAAACTATGTAGTATATATCAACCATGGACATAATTACAGCGCACAGTCGTCTATCCATGCTGTCTGCTGTATTTTCTCCTTTTTGTTTTCTTCCGGGGTTCCGTTGGAATTTCCCGCACATTAATTCTGACCAATCGAGAAGAAGTTTAGGAAATACATGCAAAGACATGTGGCCAATGAGTAATGTGGATGTTATCACATGACTGCATTTTGGTTAATTTCAACTGGTGCATCAGTGCAATCAGTATGATGTGAAAAGCAACCAAAACTGCTAAAAAAGCTACAAAGTATCACTTTTTTTTCTTTTCGTCTGGAGCAAATAAACCGAACTACAGATGTGAAAGCACCCTAACCGTGGATTTACACCAGCCGCGTTTGAGGCATCAAAATCCTGTCTACCGCGCCTAGTTTGCCGTTTGAACAGTTTGAGTGTACTCGCTTCATTCGCGTGTGAAATTCTAGTCATCAACATTCATGCTGAAATCCGCGTCATGGGAAAGGCTTCTGTGACTCCACTCGCTTTCTGTAATCACATCACTACTAAAGCAAGCTCCTGATTGGTTAAGGCGGCGCGTTTTTCCGCTAAAGTTCAACCACGTCTACCGCACAGCGCTAAACGCCTTATTCGCACCGCGAGACCTCCAGATGCGCGTCACCGCATCTTCACATTGAGTTAACATTGAAATCACTCGCGCTTGACGCCTCTATCGTGGCTGGTGTAAACGCAGCATAAGGCTTCAGACAGTGCACAATTTCTGTCTGGGCCGAGAGTCCCCCCAAAAAACATTTACTGGAGTAGATGACATTTTCTTGTACTCTGGTGTCTTTTAATTCAACTATTGCTTTTATAGCCTGAAAGTTGTGTTTACCTTGGCGTGTCGTGTCGCTAGTACAGAGGGGAGAAGTGAATACACAAAATCTATTAAAATAAAAGTTCAAATGACATGGACTCAGAATGAGTCAAGTGGAATGGATTTGAGGAAGCAGCAGCATGGATATCAAGGCTGTAGCTGAAACACGAATCAGAATTTAATTTATTAGGGCATTCCTCAAGTGGAATGGATTTCATTGACGGTGCTCTGACAAGTGAAAAGACATATGCGCTAAATGAGAGAAAAAGTGAGTGGGTCCAAGATCATTTGTCTTAAAAGGTGTGGGTCTTTAAAATAACATAAAAAACATATGCTTATATAACTTCAAATCACATAATTTTTTTACATTGTATGCAGTATTATTTTACATTTGATTACATTGTCTGTACTACAAGAAAAACACTGTTCTTTTATTCAGTTTGAGAGTAATCAAATTCTCCATTTACATGCAAATATTTATGTGTTAATAAATGCGATTAATTAGATTAATTAATTGGCACATCATGTAATGAATACGATAATATTACTTTTTATAAATGCATTCACTTTTCCCCTTTACTCATATTTCACAAACAGTAGTTCCATGATGCTGAATGTTATAGGGACTGATTAATGCAAATGCAGTATCGCTTGACTCTCGGTTCTGTCAAGGCACTCTTCGTTATGGACAGGTGGAGAGTTTTGCCCAGAACAGTTCAATACCGTCACCTTTATTTGTTGTTGTTAATCATTTTTTATGGTAGTGGTCCAGACAGAAATAATAATAATTTACCAAATGACTTAATTAAACAAATTTGTAAACAATATGTTGGAAATATTGTGTAAGGAAAAGCTGGAATGCAAGGGGTTGTATTTGGATGTGTGTGATTGTTAATGATCACAGTGTGTGTTTAGGCAACAACAACCACTTCACTGTGTCAATCACTGTGTCTTAACCAGACACAACACTATAAGATTCCAGCAACAAACTATTTGTCCACACCAGACATAGCCTAGAGATGCAGAACCTGAATCAGGAGTTGTGCAGCATGCTCTGTAAGATATGGCCATATCTTCCTGATATTGTATAGCGCAAAACGGCATGAGCGTGTTGTCTTTGCAATGTTATTGGAGAAAGACAGTTCGTCATCAAAGACTACACTGAGGTTTCTGGCAATTTTGGAATTAGGAATGGTTGTGAAGCAGCTCCATCTCAGCAAGGTTCAGCTGGAGGTGGTGTTTCTTCATCCAAGCCGAGATGTCTTCTAAGCAGGCTGCTATGGGGCAATCATCTTGATGAAATAAGAAGAAGATCTGGGTGTCATCAGCATAGCAGTGGTAGGAGAAGCCATCTGCTTGTATGTTAGGTGCTAAGGATGTTGTATAGATGGAGAAAAGGAGTGGACCAAGCACTGATCCCTGCGGGACCCCAGTGACCATCTGGTGAGCTGTTGACCGTGCACCCTTCCACGACAACCAGAAGTATCTATCAGAGAGATTGAGAAGTTTTGAACCATTGGAGAGGAGTACCTGTTATCCCTAGCAATCTCTAACAGCATGGATACATTAACTGCTGCTGTTATATGAGGTTTTACTGATTGTGATCTTTATTTATACTATTGCAGTTGTTTTTGTTGTTATTGTTGCTTATTATTTTTGCGGTGAAGTAAAGAGGTCATCTTCATACTTTATGATATTTGGTTACTGTCACCAGTTTTGAGACTTGGGTGTTGAGTGTTAAAGGTGCTCTAAGCGAATTCATGCGTTTTAGACTATAAAACATTTTTTGTTACATACAGCAGTAATTGAGTAAAGAGATCTTAGTTGTTACATACAGCAAACATCTTCTCACCATCTGCTTGCTGCCTGTCCGCTGATCAAACTGTAAAAAACGTGATCTCTGTAGACAGCCTAGGCTCCACAAACTGCACTAAAAACCAAGTGGCCAAACCTACCACCAGAAACGATAACAAAGTGTTTCAACCAATAAAAGACAAGAAGGATTTTGGGTTGGGGGTTAGGCGTGTTCATGAAAGCACGGAAGGGAGGGGGAGGAGTAAGCGACACTCAGTTTGTTTGAAAACAGTTCAAACATCAACAAAAAGTAACGTCACACAGATTCGCTAGAATCTTTGCTTTACTTGATGCTACATTTGCTTTGCAATTTGTTCTCTTTTTTGAGAGGTAAAGATTGCAGAATTCTCTTAACATTACATTAAAACTGTTAAAATAAAATGTGTGAAATAAAGTTTCTCATATTGTTAACTGACCATTTGTAGAACAGGAAAGGTTTTGTTAATCTAACAAGAATATATTGAACGATATTCAGTGAACTAAAAATTGTAATTCCTGTTCAGCAATCTTAAATACATTTAAATAAATTTTTATTTAAAGTTACTTGTTTGTTTAACAGAGCAAAATTTATATTTTTAGGGCGAGTTTTTTAAGTTGATTCAACTTGCCACTGAGCCCTCCTTGCCAGTATGCTTTTGTCCAGCACCTTCATAAAAATGGGTAAGTACATAATCAACTTAATAAATGAAACAGTTTGTAGTTATTAAAATATGCATACTACTCAGTGACTGATACAAAGTCTTTGTTATTAAATACAATTGTTTGTCCTCAAAAATCAATGCCACATAGAATTAAGGGAGTTCTGAAGGCAAAAGGGGGTCAAACACAGTATTAGTATTGCGTTCCTAATAATCCTTTAGGTGAGTGTATAGAAACTTGTTTAGAAACTTGGTCCCATTGTCGAAGGATGTGCAAAGCATACAGTATACGCTACACATAGCCAAGAAAAGCACAAGGGCTGATGACCAAGCAAACTTATCTCAACCAAGCAACACAAATCTGTCAAAATCTGCAACAGAAACATTATCAACAGTATTATGTGTCAACTACAAAGTCATTCAATGACAGGCCCTCTCATTTTCAGATTGACTTATCTTGCCTTACATGAAAGTTTATTCAAACAGATCTGGAGATCCCCTGGCAAGTTTACAGGGTCTTGTTTTTGTGGGTTTACTATCCTTCAGGCTTTCTACAGCTATATGATAAATTTCCATGTCTTTAGACATAGCCGTCTGGCAGATATCGGCAGTTTTCTGGACTGAACACTATCTTGACTAAATCATATTACACGAGATTTGACTCACATATCAGATTTGGTAAATGAGCTGAAATTAAATTAGACTTAATTACATTTCACTTCAATTTAAAGAAGTGATACTGTCATGCACACATGAAATACATTACCGTCTTTGAAAATATTTGCAGTTCCATCTGAGTGCATTTGACTGAATTACAGTGCAATACTATTTGACTTATAGTTTTATGTAAAATTCATTCATAAGTTAGATGCTTGCCTGATCACAGGAAATTAGCTTGTAAGAGAGAACACTGTGTAATTTGAAGTCATCAAAACAATGTTCCTCTGTGGATCATATTTTCAGAACATGCAGGATTTTAATGGGCTTTGAGACCACTGGGTCACGCCTGAACTGCATTGCTGTCTTTAATATATTACTAACTGCTGTTACCCCCAAAACATTCAGACTGTGCATATGAGCCTCTTTGAGAGAAAGCCTTTTATAGACACAAGTATAAACCCTAATAACAACAAATCAAGACAAATACACCAAATCCAAACTATAATCTCACAGCCACACTATATGCTTGTTACAATGGTTGGACAGCCTTAAAAGAATAACTTTTTTTTCACCAGTAAAGTCAAACATGTCTGATTGCAAGCTCAGATTGATGTCTTCCATCAGTAAGGCTAAGAATGACAAACTGAACATGTTTGCACTTGGATACAAAAGTGTTTACTCTTTGCGGACTGCAGCTTTGGGACTTGATCAGGGAAAGCTAGAGAATCAAACTTATATTCTTGGAAAAGACTCCTTTATGTATTTCGTTAATGTATTAGAAGTGTATGTTTAAGACTTTAAATAATCTAATATCCCTTATTTGACAATGGCAGTATGTGTCATTATATTGTGGTATCATCAGTTTAGTGTGTTATGCATAATAAAAAAGCAATAGTGGATGGCATTGTGCTTTTACCGAATATAAGGTTGTTGCATCATCTGATGAGAAAAAGATAAGATGCTAGCCTCTATGGCTACAGGAACTTCCTGTGGTAGGAAATGTTTGATCTGATGAGGCTGCAAACTTCAACCAGGTTCCTTCACGGAGATCATGTGTTTCAGTTACCATTTTTTTTATTTATTTTGCTTTTACTCTGTACGTTTTTGGAAAATAATGAAGAACTAAATGTTTGTCATTTCACATAAATACAGCGAGTAAAAGAAGTTGAATTTTTCAGTGTGTTATTATATGCATTACCATATCTACTAAATCATTAAAATCACAATTTTAAAGGTCAATTAAATAATCTATTATTAGGATAAAAAAAAACGTATACATTGATATATAGCTTCATGTCTCAAAAACATTCTGTTGTTGTGGGGTTACTAAAGGAACCCTTGACAACGATTGTCCATGTTCTTGGTTATCAGTGATACATAAGTACTATTCGGACGGGATTAGTTTTACATAGGGAGATGGGGTAAAGCAAATTTTATGAGAGCTTCTCAGTCATTTTAGTCCCGTCCGAATGCTCCATGTCAGTAATCATTACGGACAATAGCCCTATTCGCACGGGATTAGTATTACCTGGTGACCTCTAGTGATTTGTAATAATTACAGAGGTTGTCTGTGATCTTAATCCCGTGCGAATCGGCCATGTCTGTAATTTGTAAAGTAAAAATTCCTCCGCAAATGACCTACCATATTTCGCTGAACACCGAGGTCCTCTGATAATATTAGTCCCGTGCGAATAGGCATCTCTGTAATTTGGCCAGCATTTGTTACCAGTGAGCCTTTTTTATTTATTTATTTTCTCAGTTTCTGCGCCTCTCGCACTGCAGCTGTGAAGCGCACATACAGAGACACATCCCTTTGATTTTTTTGGCTTTCATTGTGAAACTTGAGGACTTTATTAGTATATTTCTAATTTTAAACTTCTAATCAGTCTCTCTCGTCCATCTTGATGATCAAAAATATGCAGAACTGTCAATATTTGCGATCTCTAAGTTTAGGTGGAGCTATGGATGTCGTGGTAAAGGAATGTCATTTGCGGTGATTTTGCGTGGCTTACTAGCGTATACCTTGTTTATTAAAATAAGATTATTACTTAAATCCAGAACAACGAGATGCACTGAGGTAGAACGCAGGGTGCCATCTTTCCCCTATGAGAATATATATATTATATTAAAGAACATTGTTTAGGCTTGAAGGCAATACATATTAGGACATTTTCAATTTGTATCTATAACGTTTGAAATTAAGTTGTAAGATCATTTTTAGTCATTTGGCTTTTTTCATCATTTCAGAACAAGCTTAACTGCTATTCATAATAACTTATATTATATTCCGTGTTTTCCTTGGTTGAAAATATGTAGAAATATATGCGAGTAAAAAAGTACAGAACAAAAACATTTAGCTCACGCGGAGCGAACGAAAAGCCGTTAATAAAGCAGACTCTCCGTAGAGGACGTGCTGAAACAGTCGAGTCGGCAGATGATCATGATGTAAATGTTTCACGCAGATATTGTTGATGAAAAACTTGCATATCTAAATGCCCAGGCGAGAGTCAAGTGTTCAGTCAGTTAATATACAGCCAGACGTTACATTGGCTGCTGCCTCCTCGTCCACGGAGCGGAGAAATTCGGTTTTTATTAAAAGCGGTTTTAATGCTGGTAAGCAATCATATTTTGGCGCCTTGTATTTGTGTTGATCAGATAGTTAAAAGTAATTTTAATCTTTAAAACGGCATCTAGAGGCAGAGGACGCTAATTCTGTCATCTCAGTTTCACTTTTTTCCCCACACGTTCACTCACTGTATGATTTAACGAAATATGATTTGGTAAAGGTACCTTTTACAGCGTGTCACGGTGTTGCGTGATAGTGTTATGCAAAGCCTCAACATTATATCAGGGAGATAAGTCAGTAAATTTGAGTGAAATCACAGGCTTTGCTTATCCCGTGCGAACCGGCCACACGAAACTCAGACGTAGGGAGGTAATTTCTAAATCACACAGGGTCCCCAGGTAATACTAATCCCGTGCGAATAGTACAAATGTCAGTAAAGATTATGGCGATTTTTATCTTCTGTAAAAAGATCCGGAGAAATTACCTCAGGTAATACTAATCCAATGCGAATAGACCAGCTTTAAATTTACATGTTAATTGCATCATTTCCTTTTAATTTGCGTGTTTCTTTTAAATATAAACTCACTTAAAGAAGCATTTACTTGCGTTCTAGGCCGAAAAACAAATCAGTGACAAGTCAGTTCCTGAATAACACGACACAAACTTTTTTTTAAAAGTCAAATTTAATTCTCAGAGGCACGGAACTGTTTCTGAAACTGACGTTCTCCACAAACTGAAATTAAACACAATGTTTCGCGTTTTCCTCGTCTGTTTCATGTTATTTGCAGATGTGATATCAAGAAGCAAGGTAATGTGCACGTGACGACTAGAGGTGACGCGCTGCGCAATCGAGTTACCTCTCCCACTTTTGAATGTCTTACTGAGATTTTTAATCCTGCCGAATTGACCATCAATATTACAGACGTCCTGTGGTAAAATTACATTACGCCATCTACCATTGTACTTGCCCTTGTTTTGTGTTAAAGGTATTTTGAAAAAAATTTAAGCAAACATTTGACCGTACCCATTGACTTCCATAGTCTCTGTTTTTATACTATGAAAGTGAATGGGTACCATTAACTGTGTGCTTACCATCATTTATCAGAATAGCTTATTTTCTCATACAGGTTTAAAAACAACATGAGGGTGAGTAAATGATGACACTTTTTTGGGGGGGGTTAACTATCCCTTTAAGCGTATGTACTTGCTCCAAGTTCTCTATAATGTTGAAGAATCTCCAGTGTTTTTTGGTTTAATTCATTAAAAGGGCTTTTCACACAGCGCTTAAGCCCTAATCTTCGTTCTAAACCCTGCTTTTACCCCAAGGTTAAGTACAAGGTATAGTGCCATTTTAGTACAGTGAACTCTGTTCAAGAAACCAATTTAAAATGATTCGAGCTTTGTGACATGGTGCATTATCCTGCTGGAAGTAGTCATCAGAGGATGGGTACATTGTGGTCATAAAGAGATGGACATGGTCAAAAACAATGCTCAGGTAGGCTGTGGCATTTAAACGATGCCCAATTGGCACTAAGGGGTCTAAAGTGTGCCAAAAAACACCCCCCACACTGTTACACCACCACCACCAGCCTGCACAGTGGTAACAAGGCATGATGGATCCATGTTCTCATCCTGTTTACGCCAAATTTTGACTCTACCATCTGAATGTCTCAACAGAAATCGAGACTCATCAGACCAGGCAACATTTTTGCAGTCTTCAACTGTCCAATTTTGTTGAGCTTGTGCAAATTGAAGCCTCTTTTTCCTATTTGTAGTGGAGATGAGTGGTACCTGGTGGGGTCTTCTGCTGTTATAGCCCATCCGCCTCAAGGTTGTGCGTGTTGTGGCTTCACAAATGCTTTGCGGCATACCTCGATTGTAACGAGTGGTTATTTCAGTTAAAGTTGCTCTGCTATCAGCTTGAATTAGTCGGCCCATTCTCCTCTGACCTCTAGGATAATCCTTTAAGTGAGTATATATATTTATACCATCGGCCTGCTTTTCTGATTGGCTGAGAAATGTTGGTGTTGATTTTTTTTCTGTAAACCACACACCTAACCTTTTAAATGTCTTAAAAATAGGCGTCATTACCACCTTGGGTGTGCATTATTTTGAATTAATTCAACAGCCTGGCGTTTTTTCTTTACATATATATAAATTAAACCCACTACCTTAGCACTGCTAACACAGCACCCTACCAATTGAGCTACAACAACTTTTAATATTTCTGTAGAACACAAAATGACTCAAACTAAGTAGCATAATTACCTACAATATAAGACATCTGACCTTAATATATATTGGTAACACTTTACAATAAGGTTCATTAGTTAATATTAGTTAATGTATTAACTAACATGAACAAACCATGAGCAATACATTTGTTACAGTATTTATTAATCTTTGTTAATGTTAGTTAATATAAATAAAGCTTTATTTACTTGTTCATGTTAGTTCACAGTGCATTAACTAACATTAACAAAATTTTAATAAAAGTATTAGTAATTGTTGAAACTAACATTAACAAAGATGAATAAATGCTGTATAAGTGCAGTTCATTATTAATTCATGTTAATTAATGTAGTTAACTAATGTTAACTAATGAACCTTATTGTAAAGTGTTACCTATATATTGAAATTGAAAAACATGCATGAACAAATCATAAAAATAACAGAACTCAGATACATTGTGGTAATACCATTACAAGATAGTATCAAAGAAATAGACAGATAGGGAGATGCATGCATGATATCAAGCAATGATTGACATCTGATTACCATAGATGTAATATTGGTGCTGAAACTCTTGGGTTGCAGCCAAACCATGCAACAAACCCCCTCACCCACAGTGGCCACAGGAGCTCTCACATTACATCAGAGCGGTATCTCAAATCCAAATTCACAAAAAAGTGCATTCACTGAACCTTTTTCATTTGCTCAGCCAATATATTAATCTATGGTTACAAGCTTCATGTGAGAATAGAATATGGTTTGACTTTGTTGTTTGTTTATACTGACAGTATTTTAGCTGCAGCTGCTTTGTAAATAGATCATTTTGAGATGCACACCTATAAATAAATACAGTCGTCAATTCTTAAGCACAGACAGTGTGAATGTAGTCTTAGGAGTGTTTGTTTGAACCTGATGCGTTTTCTTCCTTGGTTTGGATCAGTTTGGCATATGTGAACATGGCAATCACGCTTAGATCCTCCCCAAAACAATCGCTTAGAGACCGCCTGAATGAGGTGGCCTCGGCCTGATTGTAAATTAACTTTTGGAGCGGTTAGCTAAGTGTGAAAACAGTCCGACCTACAGGTCTGAAAACACCATTAGTTCACCAAATATGCACTAAACGAATTAGACTGATTCGCAAAATGTTTAACTACGACATAAATTTTACATTGGATTTTACATGTGTGGTGAAGACCCAGTTGCAGACAGCTCTTAAACGAAAGACTTAACAAAAACACCCTTGAGGCAAGTGTAGAGGCATGGATTTTGGTTGCCTAGTACTTTTGTTTTTATGTTTAGCAGATGTAAATCTATATAATGTTTAGCTCATTATTGTTTGCTGTTAATGCATTTAAATAAATCACTGAGATCTGTGTGGGTTGGCGAGTGACGCTCGGGGGCGATAACGAACATAATTGGATAATAATTTATTGCATAATTAACAAGGAAACAAGGGGGCGGTGTCAAGACTCAAGACAGGAGAGCGCATGGCACACAAAATATAAGCCATGTGCTTCCCCACAAAATACAAATACAACTGCCATGATCCTGTCACAAGAAACAAAATAGCAAAGACAAATAACATACAGGCCGACATGTTCATGACAGGATTTTGCAGAATAAAAGCCGTTTCACATGGTACACGGCAAGTGGCGGAATCGCCGCACGGCTACAGCTTTTCTCTTTTCATGGAAGTGTTTTGTGCAGCATGTTTATCTTCAACGCGTCTGCCGTGAGAGTCGTATCATTAAAAGGGACAGTTTTTTTGGGTGCACAGGCAAGGAAACTCCGCATTCATCTCTGTAACGCCCCCGTTTTGCCGCTTTCCACACTTCTCCTGTTGAAAAAGAACTAAACACTCGCCTTTGCCGCGTACCGTGTGAAACACCCATCGCAATGCGTTCATGTTTTTACTGGTGTCATATTCCAATTGTAGTTGGAAAAGGACAAAATGTTATTTGTTAACATATTTTTTTTGGTACTCAACTTTATCATTATTTAATTTAAAGTAGAAACGAATAGAATACAATGATGTTCAGCTGTCATTGCACATCAATACAACACAACTGTAGCTCCTTTATTAGAAGTTCACACAAATAGACTCACATATACATACATACAATTTAAATATAAATGAATGAATGTAAGCATGTATGATAGAGTATATGAGTAAAATAAAGAAACCCAAATTCAGTTGTCACATACACAAATCTCAATACTAAAGGCAGTAATGCTTCATGTATATTAAAACCTGTAGTTGTCTTTGTATAAAGGCAGGTAGCACCAAGTAGTTTGCGTAAGGTCATGTAAGCCCTGTGTGTTTGGTGCCAAGCTAATTACAGCCATCCTGTGATAAGAATCTTTGAGTCATTGAGTGTACAAGATATGACAGCTGCAGTATGAGGGAAAAATAAACCTAAACCCAGTTCACGCTGCAAACCGATAAACTCCATCACGGTTGGTGTCAGGAGACGAGAGTTTGCAGGATGTGGTTTCACTGTTGACTAAGCTTTACTGCTACTTCTGAGAGACTTATCACTTATAGGTAGGCCCAATGCATGAGGTTTTCTAAAAAATAAAGAATTGTAGTTATTCTTACATGATCTTAAAGAAAAGCAAGCTTTTGACATCCTTCTCAAGGATTTTGTATGCCTATTACAGCAACCACCAAGCTGGCATTCATAAAACCAACAATGTGTAAATCTATTAAGATGTTTGAATTAAACATCTGACATCAGTATTCAATAGTAAGATACAGCACAGGTTTCAGGGTGGTTTCCACCAGACCACGGGACAAAGACAAGTCTCTTTTGAAAGTAAACAGATACAGAATTGTGAAAACAAGGAAGAGGTACTGTGGGCATCTGATGCATGTGGGCATTCCTGGAATGCTGAAGCATCAGGACAAAGAGTCGCAGTGATGTCGGTTCTGGTCCAACTGCAGGGCTGACGGAAGAATACTGGATTGTGAATGGAGAATTTTTCTCACACTGAAACAGGTCAGAGGACTAAATGTCTCTTCTTTGGCTGCCCTTTCTCCACATGGGTGTCGAGGGGGCACATAACCAACATTCTCAGCTTCTTTTGTGCATAAATAAATGTACCAAATTACAGGTTATATAACACTGAATTATGTGAAATCTTTGCATTGACACAAGGTATACGCTTTTCTGTGGCATCGGGAACTGGAACGCTTCGGCATGTACACAAAAACATTAAATCATATTTAAAGTCTTCTCACTTTGGGCAGAACACTTAGCAAGCTTTTTAAACGGTAAGAGGCATCAGCCCCTGAACTTTAGGTTTACAGCATCTTGCAGATGTCTTTTTATAAACATATAATAATAATCATTATAAAATGATCTAAATATTTAAAAGAAGCATTTCCTTTGAATACCAATGGCCTTTGGAACAATTGATGGGTATATTTTAAGACAGAGTGCTTAATTTAGCCAACAGCTCCATGGAGATACAGTAGAGACTCTTACAGCTATGATGGATGACTTTCCCGTAACATTCTCACTCTCAGCTCCAGCAAACTCCAACATGTAACTCCAGCAGCTATAACAAGGGCATTAAGAGAGGACAGTTACTTTACAGCTAGTAGAGGATATCTAACACTCAACTCTGGGATTTGAGCATCCATTTGAGTTCCCAATGGGATGTTTCTGGCTATACA